>NC_061508.1:138462050-138531814 GCF_022539505.1 Lolium rigidum
ACATGTATTGCGAAGGTTAAAGGAACGACTCGTCATCGCACAGCACCTCCGTTTCGTTGGGGCAAAGTACTTTGGTTGTGTTGTGCAGGTTCCACGTTGGCGCCGGAATCCCTGGTGTTGCGCCGCACTACATCTCGCCGCCATCAACCTTCAACGTGCTTCTTGGCTCCTCCTGGTTCGATAAACCTTGGTTTCTTTCTGAGGGAAAACTTGCTGCTGTGCGCATCATACCTTCCTCTTGGGGTTCCCAACGAACGTGTGAGTTACACGCCATCAAGCTCTTTTTCTAGCGCCGTTGCCGGGGAGATCAAGACACGCTGCAAGGGGAGTCTCCACTTCTCAATCTCTTTACTTTGTTTTTGTCTTGCTTAGTTTTATTTACTACTTTGTTTGCTGCACTAAATCAAAATACAAAAAAATTAGTTGCTAGTTTTACTTTATTTGCTATCTTGTTTGCTATATCAAAAACACAAAAAAATTAGTTACTTGCATTTACTTTACTTATTTCATCATGTTTCCTTTTAATTTTACCACGAAAGATATACCGGTAGGACGTGGGTCTATAATTGGGAGAAATAATATAGAAGAATTCTTCAACCATGTTAGTACCGTTGACGATTTTGAGGATAGACACTTGGTAGACTTTGCCCATACCTATGAAATTGCTGCTGCTGCTTTAGTTCGCATGTTGGAAACTAAATTTGTTAATCTCAATCCTATAATCCAACACATGTTTCTCACACTTGGTGATATGGAAGAAGGGGAAAAGAAAGATTTTGTTTTAGAAACCCTTCTTAGAGAATTTGGTGGTATAGCAAGAGAGGCTAGAAAGGTCTTTGCTAAATTTAATATGCTTGGTTCTTATACCAATTTTGTTAGTCTCCTTGAAAAGATGGATATGGATAGAATAAAGTACACTAATAATATTAATGATGGCGGGGAGATCAAAGCGCCAATACCATGTAAACTCTTAGCTATGAATGATGCACTAGAAAATAACTATGCTTGGCTTGTTCCTGAAAATTTGTTTGATGAGAGTAGCACGCCTAAGACTAATGAAAAGGGAGATGCTAAAACTTATGTATCTAATATATTATGCCTGGTTGAGAAAACTCCACATCCCGCTGTAGAAGTACCACCCTCCGATAATACTTGATACACACTTTCTGCGCCTAGCTGAAAGGCGTTAAAGAAAAGCGCTTATGGGAGACAACCCATGTTTTTACCTACAGTACTTTGTTTTTATTTTTAGTCTTGGAAGTTGTTTACTACTGTAGCAACCTCTCCTTATCTTAGTTTAGTGTTTTGTTGTGCCAAGTAAAGCCGTTGATAGAAAAGTTCATACTAGATTTGGATTACTGCGCAGAAACAGATTTCTTTGCTGTCACGAATCTGGGCTGTTTTCCCCTGTAGGTAACTCAGAAAATTATGCCAATTTACGTGAGTGATCCTCAGATATGTACGCAACTTTCATTCAATTTGAGCAAGTCTGATGCCTTTTTAAAATTCGTCAATACGAACTGTTCTGTTTTGACAGATTCTGCCTTTTATTTCGCATTGCCTCTTTTGCTATGTTGGATGAATTTTTTTGATCCATTAATGTCCAGTAGCATTATGCAATGTACAGAAGTGTTAAGAATGATTGTGTCACCTCTGAATATGTTAATTTTTATTGTCGCTAACCCTCTAATGAGTTGTTCTAAGTTTGGTGTGGAGGAAGTTTTCAAGGATCAAGAGAGGAGTATGATGCAATATGATCAAGGAGAGTGAAAGCTCTAAGCTTGGGGATGCCCCGGTGGTTCACCCCTGCATATATCAAGAAGACTCAAGCGTCTAAGCTTGGGGATGCCCAAGGCATCCCCTTCTTCATCGACAACATTATCAGGTTCCTCCCCTGAAACTATATTTTTATTCCATCACATCTTATGTGCTTTTCTTAGCGTCGGTTTGTTTTTGTTTTTTGTTTTGTTTGAATAAAATGGATCCTAGCATTCACTTTATGGGAGAGAGACACGCTCCGCTGTAGCATATGGACAAGTATGTCCTTGGTTTCTACTCATAGTATTCATGGCGAAGTTTCTTCTTCGTTAAATTGTTATATGGTTGGAATTGGAAAATGATACATGTAGTAATTGCTATAAATGTCTTGGGTAATGTGATACTTGGCAATTGTTGTGCTCATGATTAAGCTCTTGCATCATATGCTTTGCACCCATTAATGAAGAAATACATAGAGCATGCTAAAATTTGGTTTGCATATTTTGTTTCTCTAAGGTCTAGATAATTTCTAGTATTGAGTTTGAACAACAAGGAAGACGGTGTAGAGTCTTATAATGTTTTCAATATGTCTTTTATGTGAGTTTTGCTGCACCGGTTCATCCTTGTGTTTGTTTCAAATAAGCCTTGCTAGCCTAAACCTTGTATCGAGAGGGAATACTTCTCATGCATCCAAAATACTTGAGCCAACCACTATGTCATTTGTGTCCACCATACCTACCTACTACATGGTATTTTCCGCCATTCCAAAGTAAATTGCTTGAGTGCTACCTTTAAAATTCCATCATCACCTTTGCAATATATAGCTCATGGGACAAATAGCTTAAAAACTATTGTGGTATTGAATATGTAATTATGCACTTTATCTCTTATTAAGTTGCTTGTTGTGCGATAACCATGTTCACTCGGGGACGCCATCAACTACTCTTTGTTGAATTTCATGTGAGTTGCTATGCATGTTCGTCTTGTCCGAAGTAAGAGCGATCTACCACCTTATGGTTAAGCATGCATATTGTTAGAGAAGAACATTGGGCCGCTAACTAAAGCCATGATCCATGGTGGAAGTTTCAGTTTTGGACATATATCCTCAATCTCAAATGAGAAAATTATTAATTGTTGTTACATGCTTATGCATAAAAGAGGAGTCCATTATCTCGTTGTCTATGTTGTCCCGGTATGGATGTCTAAGTTGAGAATAATCAATAGCGAGAAATCCAATGCGAGCTTTCTCCTTAGACCTTTGTACGAGCGGCATAGAGGTACCCCTTTGTGACACTTGGTTAAAACATGTGCATTGTGATGATCCGGTAGTCCAAGCTAATTAGGACAAGGTGCGGGCACTATTAGTACACTATGCATGAGGCTTGCAACTTATAAGATATAATTTACATGATACATATGCTTTATTACTACCGTTGACAAAATTGTTTCATGTTTTCAAAATCAAAGCTCTAGCACAAATATAGCAATCGATGCTTTCCTCTATGAGGACCATTCTTTTACTTTCAATGTTGAGTCAGTTCACCTATTTCTCTCCACCTCAAGAAGCAAACACTTGTGTGAACTGTGCATTGATTCCTACATACTTGCTTATTGCACTTATTATATTACTCTATGTTGACAATATCCATGAGATATACATGTTACAAGTTGGAAGCAACCGCTGAAACTT
This sequence comes from Lolium rigidum, assembly GCF_022539505.1. Classification (NCBI taxonomy): domain Eukaryota; kingdom Viridiplantae; phylum Streptophyta; class Magnoliopsida; order Poales; family Poaceae; genus Lolium; species Lolium rigidum. The sequence continues at coordinate 138,465,499 of NC_061508.1, forward strand.
AATCTTCCTTTGTGTTGCTTCAATACCTTTACTTTGAATTATTGCTTTATGAGTTAACTCTTATGCAAGACTTAATGATGCTTGTCTTGAAGTGCTATTCATGAAAAGTCTTTGCTATATGATTCACTTGTTTACTCATGTCATATACATTGTTTCGATCGCTGCATTCACTACATATGCTTTACAAATAGTATGATCAAGGTTATGATGGCATGTCACTCCGTAAATTATCCGTGTTATCGTTTTACCTCGCTCGGGACGAGCGAGTAACTAAGCTTGGGGATGCCGATACGTCTCCGACGTATCGATAATTTCTTATGTTCCATGCCACATTATTGATGTTATCTACATGTTTTATGCACACTTTATGTCATATTCGTGCATTTTCCGGAACTAACCTATTAACAAGATGCCGAAGTGCCGCTTGTTGTTTTCTGCTGTTTTTGGTTTCGAAATCCTAGTAACGAAATATTCTCGGAATTGGACGAAATCAACGCCCGTGGTCCTATTTTGCCACGAAGCTTCCGAAGTCCGAAGAAGAGACGAAGAGGGGCCACGAGGGGGCCACACCCTAGGGTGGCGCGGCCCCCCCTTGGCCGCGCGGCCCTGTGGTGTGGGGCCCTCGTGCCGCCTCTTGACCTGCCCTTCCGCCTACTTAAAGCCACCGTTGCGAAACCCCCAGTACCGAGAGCCACGATACGGAAAACCTTCCAGAGACGCCGCCGCCGCCGATCCCATCTCGGGGATCCAGGAGATCGCCTCCGGCACCCTCGCCGGAGAGGGGAATCATCTCCCGGAGGACTCTACGCCGCCATGGTCGCCTCCGGAGTGATGTGTGAGTAGTCTACCCCCGGACTATGGGTCCATAGCAGTAGCTAGATGGTTGTCTTCTCCCCATTGTGCTATCATTGTCGGATCTTGTGAGCTGCCTAACATGATCAAGATCATCTATCTGTAATTCTATATGTTGCGTTTGTTGGGATCCGATGAATAGAGAATACTTGTTATGTTGATTATCAAAGTTATATCTATGTGTTGTTTATGATCTTGCATGCTCTCCGTTACTAGTAGATGCTCTGGCCAAGTAGATGCTTGTAACTCCAAGAGGGAGTATTTATGCTCGATAGTGGGTTCATGCCTCGCATTGACACTCGGGACGAGTGACAGAAAGTTCTAAGGTTGTGTTGTGCTGTTGCCACTAGGGATAAAACATTGATGCTATGTCTAAGGATGTAGTTGTTGATTACATTACGCACCATACTTAATGCAATTGTCTCGTTGCTTTGCAACTTAATACTCGGAGGGGTTCGGATGATAACCTCGAAGGTGGACTTTTTAGGCATAGATGGCAGTTGGATGGCGGTCTATGTACTTTGTCGTAATGCCCAATTAAATCTCACTATACTCATCATGATATGTATGTGCATGGTCATGCCCTCTTTATTTGTCAATTGCCCAACTGTAATTTGTTCACCCAACATGCTGTTTGTTTTATGGGAGAGACACCTCTAGTGAACTGTGGACCCCGGTCCAATTCTCTATACTGAAATACAATCTACTGCAATACTTGTTCTACTGTTTTCTCGCAAACAATCATCTTCCACACAATACGGTTAATCCTTTGTTACAGCAAGCCGGTGAGATTGACAACCTCACTCGTTTCGTTGGGGCAAAGTACTTTGGTTGTGTTGTGCAGGTTCCACGTTGGTGCCGGAATCCCCGGTGTTGCGCCGCACTACATCCCGCCGCCATCAACCTTCAACGTGCTTCTTGGCTCCTCCTGGTTCGATAAACCTTGGTTTCTTTCTCGAGGGAAAACTTGCTGCTGTGCGCATCATACCTTCCTCTTGGGGTTCCCAACGAACGTGTGAGTTACACGCCATCGAGGACACAAGAGACTTCTTGCTTTGTGGTTGCGGGGTTGCATGAGAGGGATATCTTTGACCTCTTCCTCCCTGAGATCGATAAACCTTGGGTGATCCACTTAAGGGAAACTTGCTGCTGTTCTACAAACCTCTGCTCTTGGAGGCCCAACACTGTCTACAAGAATAGAAGCACCCGTAGACATCACTAGGCTCGTAAAGTTTAACTTTAGTATTCACATGTGCAAAACTGGCTTGCACCCGTTGTATGCACACGTAGAATCTATAACACCCGATCATCACGTGATGCTACGAAACTATGAGTCTTAGCAACGGTGCATACTAAGGATGATTACTTCATGGATATGCGAATATCGTTAGTGTCCAAATAGTTGGAGGATTGGGACATCTTGCGTCTTCAACCTTCGTACATTCCCATAAAACTTATGAGTTCATGTAGTCTCACCAAATTATATTCTATCATCTTGCAATAAGGTCTTAGATATCACATATATCTCATACCTTGCTTATTTCTGAAAACAAAATTTTCAGCTCCTTACTATTCAAACATATTTGAACTTCAAGTTTCACGGAGACAAGATGACTTTAGGTACTAATTGAAACCATAGCTCCTCGAATCATCAATGTGAGGTTTATTAAAAGTTTTCAATAGGACTTAATCATTTCTTGATTCTTTAACAATACAGTACCAGTCCGTAAAGTTTCTTGTCAGATTTTAACAATATTTCTATCTCAATTACAAGACTAGCGCATGGTAGAAAAACGGATGCCAATACTACAAAATTAATTCAAAATACTACTCAGACTATGTTTATGATAATTAGTTCATGTTTTAATCTAATTACTAATGAACTCCCACTTAATACAACATCCCTCATAGTTGTTAAGTGGTACACGATCCAAATCCACTACACCAAAACCGATCATCAAGTGAGATGATGTAGCTTCAATGGTGAACATCAACATGTTGATCATATCATCCATATGACTCGTGTTCAACCTTTCGGTTTCCGTTGTCCCGAGGCCATGTCTGTACATGCTAGGCTCGTCAAGCAAACCCAAGTATTCCGCGTGTGCAACATGGCTTACACCCGTTGTATGTAATCGTTGAGTCTATCACATCCGATCATCACGAGATGCTTCGAAAACAACGAACTATATCAACGGTGCATACGAGGGGAGAACACTTTATTATCTTGATATTAATGTGAGGGATCATCTTATAATGCTACCGCCGCGTTCTAAGCAAAATAAGATGCATAAAGGATTAACATCACATGCAATTCATATGTGATATGATATGGTCCTTTAGTCTTTGCGCCTTCGATCTTCATCTCCAAAGCACGGACATGATCTCCATCATCAACGGGCATGATCTCCATCATCGTCGGCGTAGCGTCAAGGTCCATGGCGCCGTCTTCATGGTTGTTCACCTCATGTAGCAACTATTACAACTACTTTGAAATACTACTCACCATGAAATTTAAAGACAACCATAAGGCTCCTGCCGGTTGCCACAATACAATAATGATCATCTCATACATATTCATCATCACATAATGGCCATATCACATCACCAAACCCTACAAAAACAAGTTAGATGTCTCTAATTTGGTTTGCATATTTTACGTGGTTTAGGGTTTTTGAGTAAGATCCAATCTACCTACGAACATGAACCACAACGGTGATACTAGTGTTGTCAATAGAAAGAGTAAATTGAATCTTCACTATGGTGGGAGAGACAGACACCCGCAAAGCCACTTATGCAATACAAGTTGCATGTCGAATGTGGAGCAAGTCTCATGAACGCGGAACAAGTCTCATGAACGCGGTCATGTAAAGTTAGCCCGAGCCGCTTCATCCCACCATGCCACAAAGATGCAAAGTACTCAAACTAAAGATAACAAAGCATCAACGCCCACGAAACAATTGTGCTCTACTCGTGCAACCAATCTATGCATAGACACGGCCCTGATACCACTGTAGGGATTCGTAGCATAGAAAACAAAAAATTTCCTACCGCGAGAACGCAATCCAAGCCAAGATGCAATCTAGAAGATGGTAGCAACGAGGGGATGAACGAGACTAACCATTGAAGATTTCCAAAGCCTATGAGATTAGATCTCGTTGTTGCAGAAGATGATCACTTGACGCTTTCAAAAGCGCGTAGAAGATCTTGACGGTGCCACAATCAGGCAGCACCTCCGTACTCGGTCACACGTTCGATGTTGATGACGACGTCCTTCTCCCCGTTCCAGCGGGCAGCGGAAGTAGTAGATCCTCCTCGGAATGCTGGCAGCACGATGGCGTGGTGGCGGTGGTGATGGAGAACTCCGGCAGGGCTTCGCCTAAGCGTATGCGGGAGTTGTATGTGGAGGAGAGGTAGCTAGGGTTTGGGGAGAGGCGGCTTGGGCGCCGGCCAACTAGGGGCTGCGGCCAAGGGTGGCTAGGTGTGTCCGGCCCCTCCCATATGCTCCTCATTATATAGGTGGAAATCCCCAAGAGTTGTAGTCCAAGTCTTCGAATAAGACCCCAACAACAAAACCTCCCAAAAGTGGGAAACCTACTCAAGGGGGGAGTCCTACTCAAGGTGGGGCTCCCACCTTTTCTTGAGGTGGGTTGGCCGGCCACCAAGGTGGAGCCCACCTGGGACTCCTCCCCCTTAGGGTTTGGCCGGCCATGCAAGATGGAGTCCCTCCGGGACTCCACTTTCCATGGTGATTTCTTCCTGACTTTTCTAGAACCTTCTAGAACCTTCCATAAATGCACCGGATCATTTCCAAACTTGGAAAGTGACTTCCTATATATGAATCTTATTCTCCGGACCATTCTGGAACTCCTCGTGATGTCCTGGATCCAATCCGAGACTCCGAACAAAACTTAAAACTCCATTCCATATTCCATATCTACTTAAACGACATCAAACCTTAAGTGTGTCACCCTACGGTTCGTGAACTATGCAGACATGGTTGAGACTTCTCTCCAACCAATAACCAATAGCGGGATCTGGAGATCCATAATGGCTCCCACATATTCAACGATGACTTAGTGATCGAATGAACCATTCACATACGATACCGATTCCCTTTGTCACGTGATATTTTACTTGTCCGAGGTTTGATCATCGGTATCTCTATACCTCGTTCAACCTCGTCTCCTGACAAGTACTCTTTACTCGTACCGCGGTATGTGGTCTCTTATGAACCATTCATATGCTTGCAAGCTAATTAGACGACATTCCACCGAGAGGGCCCAGAGTATATCTATCCGTCATCGGGATGGACAAATCCCACTGTTGATCCATATGCCTCAACTCATACTTTCTGAATACTTAATCCCACCTTTATAAGCACCCAAAATTTACGCAGTGGCGTTTGATGTAATTAAATTACCCTTTTGGTATAAGTGATTTATATGATCTCATGGTCGAAAGGACTAGGTAACTATGTATCGAAAGCTTATAGCAAATAACTTAATGGCGTGATCTTATGCTACGCTTAATTGGGTGTGTCCATTACATCATTCACATAATGACATAACCTTGTTATTAATAACATCCAATGTTCATGATCATGAAACTATGATCATCTATTAATCAACAAGCTAGTTATACAAGAGGCTTACTAGGGACTCCTTGTTGTTCACATAACACACATGTATCAATGTTTCGGTTAATACAATTATAGCATGGTATGTAAACATTATCATAAACACAAATATATATAATAATAACCATTTTATTATTGCATCTTGGGCATATCTCCAACAGGCGCGGCCAAGGAGGGGCCCACGCCGCCCTATGGTGTGGGCCCCTCGTGCCTCCCCCGACTCTGCCCTTCCGCCTATTTATACTCTCTGTCGCGAAAACCCTATTACCGAGAGCCACGATACGAGAAAAGTTCCAGAGACGCCGCCGCCAATCCCATCTCAGGGGATTCAGGAGATCGCCTCCGGCACCCTGCTGGAGAGGGGAATCATCACCCGGAGGACTCTACATCACCATGATCGCCTTCGGACTGATGTGTGAGTAGTTCATCCTTGGACTATGGGTCCATAGCAGTAGCTAGATGGTTGTGTTCTCCTCATGTGCTATCATGTTTAGATCTTGTGAGCTGCCTATCATGATCAAGATCATCTATTTGTAATGCTACATGTTGTGTTTGTTGGGATCCGATGAATATGGAATACTATGTCAAGTTGATTATCAATCTATCATATATGTGTTGTTTATGATCTTGCATGCTCTCCGTTGCTAGTAGAGGCTCTGGCCAAGTTGATACTTGTGACTCCAAGAGGGAGTATTTATGCTCGATAGTGGGTTCATGCCTCCATTGAATCCGGGACGAGTGATAGAAAGTTCTAAGGTTGTGGATGTGCTGTTGCCACTAGGGATAAAACATCAATGCTTTGTCTAAGGATATTTGTGTTGATTACATTACGCACCATACTTAATGCAATTATCTGTTGTTTGCAACTTAATACTGGAAGGGGTGCGAATACTAACCCGAAGGTGGACTTTTTAGGCATAGATGCATGCTGGATAGCGGTCTATGTAATTTGTCGTAATGCCCTAAGTAAATCTCATATTAGTCATCATGATATGTATGTGCAATGTTATGCCCTCTCTATTTGTCAATTCCCCAACTGTAATTTGTTCACCCAACATGCTATTTCTTATTGGAGAGACACCATTAGTGAACTGTGGACCCCGGTCCATTCTTTTACATCTGAATACAATCTACTGCAATCATTGTTCTCTACTGTTCTTTGCAAACAAACATCATTTTCCACACCATACGTTTAATCCTTTGTTTACTGCAAGCCGGTGAGATTGACAACCTCACTATTAAATTGGGGCAAAGTATTTTGATTGTGTTGTGCAGGTTCCACGTTGGCGCCGGAATCCCTGGTGTTGCGCCGCACTACACTCCTTCACCAACAACCTTCATGTGGCCTTCATCTTCTACTGGTTCGATAACCTTGGTTTCTTACTGAGGGAAACTTGCAGCTATACGCATCACACCTTCCACTTGGGGTTTCCAATGAACGTGTGCTTCACGCGTCATCAAGCTAAATTTCTGGCGCCGTTGCCGGGGAGATCAAGACACGCTGCAAGGGGAGTCTCCCACATCCAATCTCTTTACTTTGTTATTGTCTATCTTTACTTTATTTTATTTTCTGTTTTGTTTGCTTTCATTATATCAAAAATACAAAAAAATTAGTTACTTGTTTTTACTTTACTTACTGTCTTGTTTGCTTTCTTTATATCAAAAACACAAAAAAAATAGTTACTTGCTTTTACTTTACTTAATTTAGTTTGCTTTATTATTGCTAAAAATGAATAATCCTGAAGTTGAAGTTCGTTCGTTTAAGCAACAAGGGGGAGAATGTTTTAAAGATGCTTGGTATAGAATTAGTGATGCTCATCATAGGTGCACTAAGAAACACTCCACTATTATCCTACTTAGGAACTTTTATGTTGGTATCTCTACCTGGAATAGGTATGTTCTTGATACTCTTGCGGGAGGTAATTTCCTAGGCACTCCTGCTTTAGAAGCTAGTTGCATTATTGAGAGTCTAGTTGGAATACCACCTGTTAATGAAGCTAAAATTGAAATTTCTCTTAAAGATGTCATGAAAAAGTTGGAGGCCATAGAGAAAAATCTTCCAAGTGTTGAGACTAAATTGGGAATATTACTTGATAACACTGATAAACTTGATAAATCTCTAGGTGGAATTAATGAGAGAATTGTCGTCTTAGAAACTTGTTCTACTCATGATAATCAAACCCATAGGATTGGTGAACTTGAAGAAGCTATGGGAACCTTGGGTTCAACTTTTTCTTCTCTTAAGTTTAAGGAGAAAGCTTATGTGGGTAAGGAGCAAAAGTTCATGTATGTCTCTAAGGTGCCTAAGCCCAAGAACTATTATAAGCCTAAAATTGATAAAGCCCTTAGTAACACTATGGGAAATTTAGATAATGGAGCATCTAAGATACCTATTGTGACAAGTTGTGAAAATAATAATGCTAATGCTTCATCTCTTGATAATACTTGATTCACACTTTCTGCGCCTAGCTGAAAGGCGTTAAAGAAAAGCGCTTATGGGAGACAACCCATTATTTTACTACAGAAATTTTTGTTTTATATTTGTGTCTTGGAAGTTGTTACTACTGTAGCAACCTCTCCTTATCTTTACTTTATTGCATTGTTGTGCCAAGTAAAGTCTTTGATAGTAAGGTTGATACTAGATTTGGATTTCTGCGCAGAAACAAATTTCTTGCTGTCACGAATTTGAGTAGATTTCTGCGCAGAAACAAAATCAGCGAAAAATCATGAGTAATCCTCAGATATGTATGCAGCTTTCATTCAATTTGATCTTCTTCATCTGAGCATGTTAAGTGCCTCTAAAAAATTCGTCTTTACGGACTGTTCTGTTTTGACAGATTCTGCCTTTTATTTCACATTGCCTCTTTTGCTATGTTGAATGGATTTCTTTGTTCCATTAACTTTCAGTAGCTTTGGGCAATGTCCAGAAGTGTTAAGAATGATTGTGTTACCTCTGAACATGTGAATTTTTGATTATGCACTAACCCTCTAATGAGTTTTTTTATATTTTGGTGTGGAGGAAGTTTTCAAGGGTCAAGAGAGGAGGATGATACAATATGATCAAGAAGAGTGAAAAGTCTAAGCTTGGGGATACCCCCGTGGTTCATCCCTGCATATTTCAAGAAGACTCAAGCATCTAAGCTTGGGGATGCCCAAGGCATCCCCTTCTTCATCGACAACTTATCAGGTCACCTCTAGTGAAACTATATTTTTATTCCGTCACATCTTATGTGCTTTACTTGGAGCGTCTGTATGTTTTTATTTTCGTTTATGTTTGAATAAAATCGGATCCTAGCATTCTTTGTGTGGGAGAGAGACACGCTCCGCTGTTTCATATGAACACTGGTGTTCTTTGCTTTACTTTTAATGTTCATGGCGAAGGTTGAAAACCGCTTCGTTCATTGTTATTTGGTTGGAAACAGAAAATGCTTCATGTGGTAATTGGTATATTGTCTTCAATAATTTGATACTTGGCAATTGTTTTGCTCAAATAGATCATGTTTAAGCTTGTTGAAATTTGGTTTGCATGATTGGTCTCTCTAAAAGTCTAGATATTTTCTGGTGAAGTGTTTGAACAACAAGGAAGACAGTGTAGAGTCTTATAATGCTTGCAATATGTTCTTATGTAAGTTCTGCCGTACCGGTTCATACTTGTGTTTGCTTCAAACAACCCTGCTAGCCAAAGCCTTGTACTGAGAGGGAATTCTCCTCGTGCATCCAAAACCTTGAGCCAAAACCTATGCCATATGTGTCCACCATACCTACCTACTATGTGGTATTTCTCTGCCATTCCAAAGTAAATTGCTTGCGTGCTACCTTTAAAATTTCATTCCTTGTCTTTACAATACGTAGCTCATGGGAAAATGGCCTTAAAAACTATTGTGGTAAAGAATATGTAGCTTATGTATCTTATTTCTTATAAGTTGCTTGTTGAGCGGTAACCATGTTTCTGGGGACGCCATCAACTATCACACCTTTGTTGAATATCATGTGAGTTGCTATGAATGTTCATCTTGTCTGAAGTAAAGGTGATTTATCATGATCAAATGGTTTGAGTATGCATATTATTAGAGAAGAACATTGGGCCGCTAACCAAAGCCATGAATCATGGTGGAAGTTTCAGTTTGGACATTAATCCGCAATCTCTTATGAGAATATTATCTGTTGTTGAATGCTTATGCATTAAAGAGGAGTCCATTATCTGTTTTCTATGTTGTCCCGGTATGGATGTCCTTAGTTGAGATCTATCAAAAACGATAAATCAAATGCGATCTATCTCCTTGGACCTTTGTACAGGCGGCATAGAGGTACCCCTTTGTGACACTTGGTTGAAACATATGTAATGCAATGATAATCCAAGCTAATTAGGACAAGGTGCGAACACTATTCGTATTCGATGCATGAGGCTTGCAACTTATAGGATGTCTTATGCATGAGGCTTGCAACTTATAGGCTTGCAACACATATGAATTATTACTACCGTTGAAAAAATTGTTTCTATGATTTCAAAATAAAAGCTCTAGCACAAAAATAGTAATCCATGCTTCCCTCTGCGAAGGGCCTTTCTTTTACTTTATGTTGAGTCAGTTTACCTACTTCTTTCTAATCTTAGAAGCAAATACTTGTGTCAACTGTGTGCATTGATTCCTACATACTTGCTTATTTGCATTCATCATATTACTTTGTGTTGACAATCATCCATGAGATATACATCCATGAGATATACATGTTGAAGTTGAAAGCAACTGCTGAAACTTATATCTTCCTTTGTGTTGCTTCAAAACTTTCTACTAAGAATTTATTGCTTTATGAGTTAACTCCTATGCAAGACTTATTGATGCTTGTCTTGAAAGTACTATTCATGAAAAGTCTTTGCTATATGATTCAGTTGTTTAGTCATTGTCTTTACCATTTCTTCGAATCACTTCATTCATCTCATATGCTTTACAATAGTATTGATCAAGATTATGATAGTAGCATGTCACTTCAGAAATTATCCTTGTTATCGTTTACCTACTCGAGGGCGAGTAGGAACTAAGCTTGGGGATGCTTGATACGTCTCAAACGTATCTATAATTCCTTATGTTCCATGCTAGTTTTATGACAATACTCACATGTTTTATATACACGTTATATCATTTATACGCATTTTCCGGCACTAACCTATTGACAAGATGCCGAAGCGCCAGTTCCTTTTTTCAGCTGTTTTTGGTTTCAGAAATCCTACACAGGAAATATTCTCGGTATTGGACGAAACAAAATCCCAGGGTCTTATTTTCCAAGGAGCTTTCCAGAAGACCGAAGGAGATACGAAGTGGGGCCACGAGGTGGCGACACCACAAGGCGGCGCGGCCAAGGAGGGGCCCGCGCCGCCCTATGGTGTGGGCCCCTCGTGCCTCCCCCGACTCTGCCCTTCCACCTACTTATACTCTCCGTTGTGAAAACCCTATTACCGAGAGCCACGATACGAGAAAAGTTCCAGAGACGCCGCCCCCGCCAATCCCATCTCGGGGGATTCAGGAGATCGCCTCCGGCACCCTGCCGGAGAGAGGAATCATCACCCAGAGGAATCTACATCACCATGATCGCCTCCGGACTGATGTGTGAGTAGTTCATCCTTGGACTATGGGTCCATAACAGTAGATAGATGGTTGTCTTCTCCTCATGTGCTATCATGTTTAGATCTTGTGAGCTGCCTATCATGATCAAGATCATCTATTTGTAATGCTACATGTTGTGTTGGTTGGGATCCAATGAATATGGAATACTATGTCAAGTTGATTATCAATCTATCATATATGTGTTGTTTATGATCTTGCATGCTCTCCATTGCTAGTAGAGGCTCTGGCCAAGTTGATACCTGTGACTCCAAGAGGGAGTATTTATGCTCGATAGTGGGTTCATGCCTCCATTGAATGCGGGATAGTGACGAAAAGTTCTAAGGTTGTGGATGTGTCTGTTGCCACTAGGGATAAAACATCAATGCTTTGTCTAAGGATATTTGTGTTGATTACATTACGCACCATACTTAATGCAATTATCTGTTGTTTGCAACTTAATACTAGAAGGGGTGCGGATGCTAACCCGAAGGTGGACTTTTTAGGCATAGATGCATGCTGGATAGCGGTCTATGTAATTTGTCGTAATGCCCTAAGTAAATCTCATATCAGTCATCATGATATGTATGTGCATTGTTATGCCCTCTCTATTTGTCAATTCCCCAACTGTAATTTGTTCACCCAACATGCTATTTCTTATTGGAGAGACACCACTAGTGAACTGTGGACCCCGGTCCATTCTTTACATCTGAATACAATCTACTGCAATCATTGTTCTCTACTGTTCTTTGCAAACAAACATCATTTTACACACCATACGTTTAATCCTTTGTTTACAGCAATCCGGTGAGATTGACAACCTCACTGTTAAGTTGGGGCAAAGTATTTTGATTGTGTTGTGCAGGTTCCACGTTGGCGCCGGAATCCCTGGTGTTGCGCCGCACTACACTCCTTCACCAACAACCTTCACGTGGCCTTCATCTCCTACTGGTTCGATAACCTTGGTTTCTTACTGAGGGAAACTTAAAGTTGTACGCATCACACCTTCCACTTGGGGTTCCCAACGAACGTGTGCTTCACGCGTCATCAAGAGCACAGCGGTATCTTGCTAAGGTGACCTCCTTCTACTTGCGCTCCCTTGCTAAATCCATTTAACTTTGGCTACGCTTTGATTGCTCCTTTGCTTTTCTTGTGCTATTGATAAGGCTCTTGACAAGTGAAAGGACATTCAAGCGTTGGTGTCATCTACCTCCTCTATACATTCATGAAGACTCATCGTCGAGGACGACTCTTTTTCAAGTGGGGGGAGATGATGCAGCCCGACCTACGGTCTTTGCTTCATCATGTGCTTCAACGACAAGAACCACACTCAAGGCCGAGGTCACGGAGGCATGGAAGAGAAGAAGGAAGAAGAGGGCCCGAGGTCGCCAAGAAGAGACGGCGCATGAAGCACGACTGCTAGGCCGAATTATCCGCCCCACTAAGGCCGGACAATCCGCCCCCCTGCGCATCCAAGTCAACTCGGGCCAAGGCCCATGTACCCCTTTGTTTCCCTAAACTACCCCTCCTTAGTGGCTCCCTATATATAGGCTTCCACCTCCCCCTTCATTAGTAAGACATAACTTGAGTGAGAACTTGGCTTATGCCTCCACCATCCCTCCGGGATTAGGGAAACCCCCTCCTCTCTTAGACACAAATCTATGAGTTGTATTAAGGCACTCCTTATATGATTTATCTTTCGCACTTGTGATTCTACTGCGGTCTCTCACACGTGTGACTCCATAGATCGTATATCGGTCTTTCTCTCGGGGATTCTACCTCGTGTCTCTCCCTTGAGAGATTCTATCGGGATAGTGGTTCGGGCTATCGGGAGTAAAACGGAATTGTATCGGGTTGTGTTGCGTGTGTTCGCCGTGTTGTTCGCCGTGTTCTTCGTGTTCATCCCTCGCCCGCCTCTTGTTCTTGGTCAATTCGTGAGATCGGGCCACAACCGAGCCCTTAGGGCTTGTTCACCGGAGGCCTCGAAGTCGTTCTTCTTCCCCATGGCGCTGCGGCGGCGGTGGTGCGAGTGGAGGTGTGGGCGAAGGAGGAACGCGGTCGGTGGACTTTTAAGTGCGATCGCGCGCGGGATACGATGCCATTGAAGACGACGCAGAAGCCCAGCCGCCGCCCGCTAGTGCGCGCGCAGAACAGGCAGCTGCGGCCGGCGCAGACGCGAAAGCGCTGACCGCCGAAGCGATGCCCTCGATGCAGACTCGCTGCCAGGTGGGCACGATGGAGACGCAAGTGGACACTTTGCGCGTCCGCGCAGACGTAAACCTGCCGCAAATAGGCGGCAGGTTTGCGTCTCTGCGAACGGCCCGGTCACTTTGCGTTGCACCGCTGGAGATGGTGCCAGATGCATTTTCGGTCAAGGAGTGTTAACGTAAGAGGGTTTGGGAGGAACTGGCTCAACGCTCTAGGGCGTGGCCCATCTCATATATATATGGGGTACCAAAATGTACATACAGGGATACAAATACATGTACAGATATACAGTCTAACACCCTCCCTCAATCTTAACTGTGACCTGAAGTATTCAGTAAGTTAAGATTGTGTCTACATCTAAGGAACAGTGGAAGCGGAAGCGGTTTGGTGAAGATGTCAGCAAGCTGGTCCTTAGACGAGATGAACTTGATTTGCAGTCGTTTCTGAGCAACTCGCTCTCTCACAAAGTGGTAATCAACCTCTATGTGTTTGGTGCGAGCATGAAACACTGGATTGAGCGACAGATATGTGGCGCCAATGTTGTCACACCACAAGATGGGCAGCTGCTTCGGACTCATCTTCAACTCTCGAAGTAAAGACTGTACCAAGATAATCTCGGCCGTGGCATCCGCAACGGCTTTATACTCTGCTTCAGTGCTGCTGCGAGAGACTGTGGCTTGCTTGCGTGCACTCCAGGCGATCAAGTTGGAACCCAGAAATACAGCATAGCCCCCCGTTGATCGCCGATCATCGGGGTTGCCAGCCCAGTCCGCATCACTGAAGGCAGCAAGAACAGCAGTTGGCACCGGCCGAAGATAAAGTCCATGGGTGAGAGTAGAACGCACATAGCGCAAGATGCGCTTGACAGCAGTCCAATGAGTATCCCGTGGCGCGTGCAGGTACTGACAGACACGGTTTACAGCATAGGAAACATCCGGGCGAGTAATGGTAAGGTACTGGAGACCTCCAACAATTCGCCTGTACTCAGTAGCATCATCAGCAGACAGCAAAGTACCACCATCAGCAGACAGAACCTCAGTAGAAGACATAGGTGTAATCGCCGCCTTGCAGTCAAGCATACCAGCACGACACAAGAGATCCTGTGAGTACTTCTGCTGAGAGAGAGCAAGCCCATCGCCAGGATAAGTAACCTTCAAGCCAAGAAAATAATGTAGCTTGCCAAGATCCTTGAGAGCAAACTCAGAACCAAGAGCCACAATCAATTTGTCTGTAGCAGCAACAGAAGAGCTGACCAGGATGATGTCATCAACATAAACCAGCAAATACATGGTGAGCTGGGGACGCTGAAGAATAAACAGTGAAGTATCAGCAGTGGAGGGAACAAAGCCATGAGCTCGAAGGGCGGCACCAAGCCGGGCATGCCAGGCACGAGGAGCCTGTTTCAGACCATAGAGAGCTTTCACCAGTCGACAGAGATGCTGTGGGCGAGCAGGATCAACAAAACCAGGAGGTTGGCGCATGTATACCTCTTCCTCCAAAACGCCATGGAGGAAAGCATTCTGAACATCCAACTGACGGAGAGTCCAGCCCCAAGTAACAGCAAGGGATAACAATAGCCGAATAGTGGTAGGTTTAATAACAGGACTAAACGTATCCTGGTAGTCAAGCCCATACCTGCTTGAAGCCTTTGGCAACCAGGCGAGCCTTGTAGCGCTCAATGGAGCCATCAGCATGCTTCTTCACCTTGAATATCCATTTGGAGTCAATGATGTTGACACCAGAGCGGGGAGGAACGAGCTGCCATGTACCATTGTTCTGGAGAGCTTGATACTCAAGATCCATGGCAGCACGCCAGTGTGGAATGCTCATAGCAGCCTGGTAGTGTCGGGGTTCAGCAGACGGTTCCTCCTGTGCTTGAGCAAGACAGGAGGCAATCCATGCAACGGTGCCATCGGTGCGCTCCTTGGGTCGATGAATCCCACTGCGGCTGCGTGTATGAGGACGCAGGGCAGGTAGGGGCGGCGGTGGTGGTGGAGGTGGTGGTGACGGCGATGGTAGGGGTGACACGGGCGAGCCGGCACCTATAGCTGGCGAGGGCGACGGGACAGGGGTTGTCGGCCCAGCAGAAGCTGACCGCGCAGGCGACTGGCAGGGCGGGGACGCCGGCCTGCTCGGCCCAGGCGACACCGAGGGCGAGGACGGTGGGCTGGGCATCGGCCCAGCGGCGGACGGAGAGGTGGACGCCTCGGGACGCGACGCCGCTGCATGTCCCATGCAGTGATCGACGTCGGTGATAGCCGGTGGCTCGGCGGGCGCATCCAGGAGCTCAAGGCGTGCTCCGCGACCAGAACCTGCACCGTGGTTAGGCAGTAACACAGGCGAATATGCAACATCATCAAATTGGCCAAGACTAAGTGGAGAGTTATTTGTGGGTGGTGAAACAGGTGAAGATGATGGCATATCGGAAAAAGGAAACACGTTTTCATCAAAGACTACGTAGCGAGATATGTAGACACGATTTGTGGGAACGTGGAGACACTTATAGCCTTTGTGAAGAGCACTGTAACCGAGGAAGACACACTTTTTGGAACGAAACTCAAGCTTTCGATTATTGTATGGCCTAAGGTGAGGCCAACACGCACAACCAAAAACTTTAAAGAATGTGATATCAGGAGTTCCTTGAACAAGAGCTCAAGAGGTGTCTTCATACTGAGAAGTCTAGTTGGAGTTCTGTTGATCAAAAAACACGCAGTGGAAAAAGCATCACTCCAAAAGAGAAAAGGGACAGATGCATGAGCAAGAAGTGTGAGACCAGTTTCAACGATGTGGCGGTGCTTGCGCTCAACCGTACCGTTTTGCTGATGTGTATGTGGGCAAGAAACGCGATGCGAAATCCCAAGTTTGCTAAAGAAGGTGTTGAGGTTGCGATATTCACCACCCCAATCCGACTGACAATGAATAATCTTGTGGCTAAGGAGTCGCTCGACGTGAAGCTGAAATTGTACAAACACATTAAACACATCAGCTTTGCTTTTAAGTAAATAGAGCCACGTAAAGCGACTATAAGCATCAATGAAACTGACATAATAAGTATGACCACTGGCAGAGGTTTGGGCAGGGCCCCAGACATCCGAGTAAATAAGTTCAAGTGGATTCTAAATAACTCTAGTGGACGAAACAAAAGGTTGCTGATGACTTTTTCCCTGCTGACAAGCATCACACACTGCTAGACTTTTATTACTAGATAAAGTAGGGAGCTCATGGCGACGAAGAACATGGCTCACTACAGGAGACGCAGGATGGCCAAGGCGCGCATGCCAATGTGCAGTCGACACAAGTACACCACTGAAGACCTCCGGACCCAACGGCGCCTCCAACGCGTACATGCCCTGGTGAACTCGACCTCTAAGCAGAACCTCTCGTGTGACTCGGTCCTTTATGAGAAGATGAAACGGGTGAAACTCACAAAAAACATCATTATCATAAGTAAACTTACGAACAGAAAGAAGATTGCGAGTGACTAGGGGAACACAAAGGACATTGCGGAGGTGTAACTGACGGGAGGTGTTAGAGAGAAGAGATGCTTGGCCAACATGAGTGATGGGCATACCTGAACCATCAACGGTGCGGACCTTGTCTTGCCCACGGTAGGGCTCGTTGGCGTTGAGCTTACCCATCTCGCTTGTCATGTGATCCGTCGCCCCGGTGTCGAAGTACCAGGTGGGATCAATGGCGAATGAGGGGGTGTAGCCGGAGTAGCTGTCGGCGATGGCGGCTTGCTTCTCGTTCCCACGACCGTCATTTCCGATGCCGAGGAAGTCGCGCTTGAAGCGACGGTGGCACTTCGATGCAACGTGGCCCGTGATGCCACATAATTGGCATATGGGGCGAGGACGCCCACCCGGGGATGGCGGAGCCGGTGGGCGAGGCTGCCACTGACCGCCCCCAGCAGGCGGGCCAGGCTGCCACTGATCGCCGCCAGCAGGCGGGCCAGAGAATGGAGGGCGTGGCGCAGGTGCAGGTGCGCGACCGCCACTAGGGGCGCCACGGTAGGCCGCATGGGCGGCGAGGTCGTGGACGACAGAAGCCTCATGGCGGCGTGCCTCAATGCGCCGCTCGGTGGCCAGTAGACGCGTATAGAGCTCGTGAGGAAGGATCGGTGTGGGTCGATCCTCAACATGCCCCACCAGGTTGTCGTACTCCTTGTCAAGCCCATGGAGAACGTGTTCGACGAACTCAGAGTCCCGGAGAGGCTGGCCAATAGAGGTCAGCGTGTCCGAGATCGTTTTGACCTTGTTGAAGTAGTCGTGGGCAGAGGAGTTGAGCTTCTTGCAGTCGGTGAGTTGGCGGCGAAGATCAGTGTCATACAAACAAAAGAAGCATGCCTTCCCTTATCTTGTTGAACACTAAGAACTCGGAATTGCCAGCCTTCTTGCCACCATCCATTAATATCTTTCGTTATTTGTGGTAGCAGTTCGTCAACATCACAAAACTAAACCATGGGCCTCTTGCATATAACATGCTCTGTTCTGAATGGATATATAACATGTTAACCTCGAACCATGCCCATACGAATAAGTCACCCAATGCCTCACCTACAACAGAAGCAACGATAATGACACAACAGAAGCATTGCACATGATTGAGTTATCCCATGCCTCACCTACAACAGAAGCTATGATAATCACACCATAATGTCGGACATTTTATAAGTGACGCACACCAGATAAGTTAGATAAGAAACACAAGAGCAGACCCTTGGCCATTGAACACAATTTTACCTTCAACGCAATAAGATGTCACAAAGTGCACGGGCTGTAGGCAGCTGTGCACCAGAAGCAGAGGGCCAGATCACAAGCGACATGGCCATGTAGAAAAGAGCACGCTTGAGCCACCTCAATGACGGAGAATACCATGCTGTAGTAAATGAAGTCAGCAACAAAAACACAATATCATACCTTTGATTCACCTGTTTCAGATTTGCACTGCTAAGCTGAAAAAATAAAAGGAAAGCTAATATTCGAAATATACATTGTCTTATTGATGAGTGTAACTTCGGGATACCCAATTATTACGATATTAATGGTTATGTGGACTGATTGCTAGAGTCTTTTCAACCTCGGAATGATTCTACTCGATTTACTTCCAAGTCTTTTTTCACCTACTGTGTGCATGTGAGAGATAAAATTAGTCAGCTGCATCTGCACTTCTAAGTTCCTACTAAACACAACTTTGGATACCTATTTAAGTGGATGGAAATAATCCAAAATGTGTACGTAAGAACAGGGCCATTGTATTTGTGCTCAAACATTGTGTGTGCTTGTGAGAGCTTGATCTTTTTATGTCTAGATTAGCCAGCTGCATCTGCACTTCTAACTTCCTACAGATACATGTTGACTGATCTCTTTTAAGAGAACATCTGTATACTTGGTTAAGTAGATGGCAATAATTTTAAATGTGAGTATAGGGAATTCATGTAATTTTAAAAGTTGCAAAACTGAGTGGTAAGAAAATGTAATTATCTACTTGAAAATAATATTGGCTCTCACTGACTCATTGAGAGCAGCATACAACATAGCTTTGTGCTACTTTCTCCAAGGATAAACACGATGGTAATTATAACTGTACCTAAAGATTTGAACTCTAAAGTGTCACATCTAGCCACAGTAATGGGTTTGTTTGTTGTGCAGACCAAAAAAAATTGTTAGTAATGCATGATAAACAATCTTGACATGATAGGCATGTTAAAAAAGAAATACCATGTACACTACTATTTTCAGTTAATAGAGACACACCCTCTATAGAAAAACGAAGAAGCCAAGCTGCAATTAGAAAAAAGGGCAGCACTTAAGAAAAATATAATTACCTGAATGGTCAATGTCCAGAAAGTCGCCTTTGACCTTTGACTTAGCAGGATGTATGCAGGTAGAAGCAGCACACCTGAATCACACAATACCCATTTGTCACAAACCAGGGAAGGTGCATCAGCACAGCTATTTCAGGGGAAGATATATGTTGGTACACATATCTAAATGAATATGAATGCAAAGAGAACTTTTACGGAACCAAATTGCCCCGATTGAGCGATACAATGTCCAATGTCCATCTATCTTTCAAAATGTAAACCAAGAAGACCAAAGTAGGTACCGTTGCTTCTTTTCTTTCTGATCTGCATATAGGAGGAGGGAGACGCAGGGGAGAAGCACCAAACAACTTTAGGGGAATAGATCACACACTCCATAAAACCGCAGATTGAAAAAGGAAGGTAAATATTACACATTACATAGAAGTGCAGAGAGTAAGAGAAAGGTTAGTGCCAGAATATATTGATGTGCCTTGATGAAGCAACACAAAATCTTGCGGAACTATGCAATCTCCTCAATCCACAGTACGGCATGATGCTTCTCTTTTTCGGAGCCCAGTCGCTACAAAGTATCGGACTATCTGGTACGAAAATCAGTATCATAATTTGACAAAACCAGAAAATTATAGACGATGCTAGCAGTGGTCACCTCAAATTATCTTAAACGAATCTCTATTATTAATAACTTTTGTATGTGAGGTTATATCAACTTAAATATTACTGCTCAGTCAGCTACCTCCTAGCAAGTATAGCTTCATTGATTAACTGAAAGCCATAATAACAGACTTCAATTCTAGAGGGAATCCTAGTTCAGATGAACACCACAAGGTACTGAAAGACAATTTCCTCCTTGTTGCTGCTCCCGTGCACGCCCAGTTGAAGCTGCCGCTGCATTTTTCTGGTCTGCATATAGAGCAGAGGGAGACACGGAAGCAGCTTACCGGCTAGTTACCGAGAGGGGATGGGTCGTGTCCCATCCAGTCGTTGACGTAGCCGTGGAAGTACATGTAGGGTGAGGCGTGCGCGCTCCCATGATCGCCGCCTCCTGGCTCTGCTCCGTCCATGCTGTGTGTGGAGGCATGGCGCTACAGATCCGACTCTTATTTCCCCTCCTCGTCAAATTCCTCGCCATACATCTCCATATCTGGCTGGAGGTGCTCCTCGAGGGGTGCCCCATGACGGAGGGTTCTGCCGCGTCTTCCGTCGGTTGCGAGGCCGCTCCGGGCCGTCGGGCTATGCCGTGGTGAGGGGAACGGATCGGGCAACGGGTTGGAGGCGCGTGAGGAGGATGTGCCTCTCGGGCTCGGTCGCGGCCGCCATCCCTGCGTCCCTCCGCCGCCGGAACCAGCCCAACACTACCGGCGTGAGCACGGATGATCACACCACCACCGCGCGCAAGATGGAAGCACGGGATGAGGGTGTGTCTGCCGCTAGACTGGAGAGAGGGGAGAGACTCGTGGGGAAGAGAGGATATTTCGCTCAGGAAAGCACCGTTTTTTTTTTTTTTTTGCAAGGGGAAAAGCACCGCTTTGACGTGGTAGACCATCGAGATGATTCCCGAGAAACCACCGCCCAAAAATACCGCAGGAGTAAAGAAAAACCTGGAACGTAAAATAATAGCAGAACGTGTCTATGGCTGATTGGAGCAAATTGTGCGTGAACAGTTACCAAAACGATGTGGTAACGGCAAACAGGTTCAGCTTTGATATATAGTAAATATAACTATCGCAGGCCGATGGGATGTGGAATAGGATAGCGCTGAGGATCCTCCGGAGGCTGCAAACGTCCCAGCCTCCGGGTCCCCCGTCGTTGGATCAAACTAATTTTAACCGTTAGATCAACTTCTGTGTCTAACTTTGTATTAAAATCCCGCTTTTGCTTCATTGAAACAAAAAAAAGTCCCGCTTTTGCTTCATTGAAGCAAAAAAGGTTGGATTAAAATAGAAAGAGAGTTGCGATTCATCGCAGCAAAAAAAAGTTCCGCTTTTGCTTCATTGAAGCAAAAAACGGTTCGATTAAAATAGAAAGAGAGCTGCGACGACTCTTCAGACTTTGTTTCGTTGCAGCAAAAAAAGTCCCTTTTTGCTTCATTGAAGCAAAAAAAAAAAACGGTTCATCTAGAAGTAAATAAAAAATGGACCTCACCAGAGACATCGCCGGAGTCCTTGTAGCAACAAAAATATACTAAAGTAGCTGAACCACAAAATATTTGTAGCAAAAGATTTATAATATCGTGAAACTCCTCGCCGGCGCACGCATTCCATCTCCGGATGGTGACATCATCACTTTCTTGCAGCTCCACCACTGACCGGTGGTAGCACCGTCGGTGAACATTTGCAGCATCGCCGCTAACCATAGCGGCACTGCCTCCACCCGATAGCAGCATCGTCGCCTACCTAAGGCTGCACAACCGTCGCCGGCAGCGCCGCCTTGCAGCACCGCCATTGCCGGTCGCGCAGCCTTGTAGCACCACCGCCGCCGGTCGCGAGCATCCGTCTTGCGGTCGTGCCACCGAAGGTCACGCCGGTCGTCACTCGCCTATGGCAGGCACCGCCGCCGGCCGCGCCGCCTTGCAGCACCACCGCCGCCGGTCGGAGCATCCGCCTTGCAGCTGCGCTATTGCTGGCCATCGCCCGCCTATGGAAGCACCGCCGCCGGTTGCGTCGCCTTGCGGCATTATCGCCACCGCAGGCGCACCGCCTTGTAGCACCATCGCCACCGCCGAACGCACCGCCTTGGAGCACCACCGCCGCCGGTCGCAAGCATCCGCCTTGCGGCGAGCCGCCGCTACCGATTAGGCCGCCTTGCGGCACCGCCGCCGCCGTTCACGACATCGCCACACACCGCTCGTAGTTACGCGGCTCATCCCTTGAAGCACCCGATTCGGTCCGCCGGCGAGCTTATCGAGCTACAACCGCCGCCTCTGACGAAGTTCCTTGCAACTTCTTGCAGCACCACCACCCTGCCCCTAGCAGCAGTGCCACACAACGGTCGTAGCTCTACGTCTCAACCCTTGAAGCATCTAATTCCAGTCGCCGGCGAGCTACGCCGGCGAGGAAGTTCCTTGAAGCACCACCACCCGCCTCTAGCGAGCAACGTCGCTCAACACTCGTAATTTCGCGCCTCAACCCTTGAAACACTTGATTCCGGCCGCCGGCGAGCTACAACCGCGCCGGTGAGGAAGTTCCTTGTAGCACCACCACATGCCTCTAGCAGCAGCGCCGCACAACGCTTGTAGCTCTACGTCTCACCTCTTGAACCATCCGATTCCGGCCGCCGGCGAGGAAGTCTCTTGCAGCACCACCAACCGCCCCTAGTAGCAGGAACGCACAACGCCTATAGCTCCGCAGCCCATCGCTTGAAGCACTTCGGTCGTCGATGAGCTCCGTTGAGCTACAAACACAGCCAGCAAGGAAGTTCCTTGCAGCACCACCATCTTCCCCATAGCAGCAAGGACACACAACGCTTGTAGCTCCACCAACCTCCGGCGACAGCACCACCGACCGCCAACGCCCGTAGCTCCATCGACCGGTGACGGCGGCTTCCGAGGGCCGCCGCTGGAAGCACCGCGTGCCACCACTGGAAAGCAGCACTTCCATCCCTTGCAGCACTGCCACCAACTGTTGGTAGCACCACCTCTAACCGTTTGCAGCACCGCCCTACACCGCTGGAAGCATCAGCTGTTTCCCATGGCAGCACTATCGTCGTTGCTGGTTCGCAGCAACCTCTATAGCCGGTTGAAGCACTACCGAACGCCGTTGACGGCAACTACTATAGATGATGGTAACAAACCACCAGACTGGCGCTCGCCGCCATCGCAGCATCCATGGCCAGACCCCATGAAGCCACATAGTGATGTTTCCTAACCAACAATGCATCTTCCAATTTAGGAGCTCTCCAATTCTGAAAGTAAAATCATTGCATCTTCCAGTAATGCTTATATGACAACATAGTGATGTTTCCTAACCAACAATGCACATCCAATTTAGGAGCTGATGATGCAAACTCTTATTTGTTTTTTATGAGATCTCCGGATGATTGCAGCAACGAATTAGATACAAGCGCAAGAATGTGATGGTTAGTACCGGCCGAAACTAAGCTGAACCTTGTAGGAGGCGGTGTTTTCCTCCTTGTACTCCCTGCTCTCCTGCATCTCCCGTAGCTTCTCCAGCCTCGGACGGTGGTGGCGGAGGAGCTGCCGCGGGCACAACAACCTTGTAGGGCGGTGTCGGCGGTGGATCTCCCGCGAGCAGCGCGCCTTTGCCTGGTGGTGGATGCAGACGAGCTCCAGCGAGCAGCGCACCCTCGTCGGACGGTGGTGGCGGATGAGCTGCCGCGGGCAAAAGACCCTCGTCGGGCGGTGGAGCTCCCGCAAGCAGCACGCCTTCTCCGCGCGGTGGAGGCAGAGGAGCTCCATCGAGCAGCGGCGGCGGAGGAGTTCGTCGGGGTGTGAGAAATTGGGGAACGAAGAAGACGTTTGGAAAAGGAAGATAAGAGAGAGAGCGGTGTTGTGGGGCCTGCGGACACGTGTCGTGAGCAGGAGGCGGAGGTTACGAGCACACCGAGCCTCCGCCTGATATGTAGCGTTTTCCAATAGAATACGTCACCGTATTGGACTTGGGGTCGGGGATATTCTCATCTTCTTCTCATAAAGAGGGGATCGGTCGAAGAACGTCCACCCAATTTTCGCTTAAACCATTGAAGAATCGTTCCATGGCGATGGCGGCGCTTCGACACGGGGCCAGGAGGCTTGCTTGCCAGCGACCGCCGGCGATATTTAGGGCGGCCGTTGCGGACGAGCAACGGCGGCTCATCCACGTCGGTCCGCCTGCAGTGGGCCGCACCTTCTCTCTGGCGGAGGAGCAACGACGGCTGTCGCCGAGGCTAATCCATGGGGGTAGGTCTACAGTAGGGCGGACCTATGCCCGCCCGCTGCGCTCAAACCATGTAAGTGACGCGCTCCTAAAATAATTTCAGATCTTTCTCTCGTTTCCCCCTCGATTTGCCTACTAGACCTAGCGCTGCGCGAATAACTCGATCTAGGATCTTCTCTGTCTACATAAGCTTAGCCGTCCATGTTATATATATTAAATCAAACAATTCCCAACATTATTCGCAAAAAAAAAAACCCAACATGGTGTGTTTGTCTCCATGAAGTTTCAGGGGATCTAGGTTGTTTAGAACCAATCAAGTTAAGGGCTTCTTTGATTCATAGGATTTGGATAGGAATTGTGTAGGATTTAGATCTTATTGGAATTTTTCCTACACTAGTTGTTTGAATCATAGGAACATATCCTATTGTAACTAATTATATAGGAATTTTGTAGTGCAAATCCTATAGGAATAAAACATTAAGTCATACCTCTTGGAAAAATTTCTTTGGCACAATCAAACACAACTCATCTTCCTATTGGATTGAACTAGCCATGATATTCCAATCATATGCTTTTCCTATTCATATGATTTTTCTTTCCTATGAATCAAAAACAACCCTAAAGCTTTTTTCCCCCTTTTTCTGAGGAGCAATGAAACTAGTACAAAGCTGCGTTCCCTGTCCCATCATCAAATACCAAGTCAGGAATTCCAGACTACAACTTCCCCTGACCCATTGGCTACACATGGTCATCGCTCGTCTACCATTTAATTTTTTTGTCTGGGCCTGAATACTGCTAAGTTGTGCTTGTGACCTGCTCAGTTTGAAAAGTAATATAATGTCAAACATGGATACCACTAAGTTGTGCTTGTGATCCATCTCCATATTGAATAAAGAAAATCAGATAGAAACATGCGTTTGGGTCAAAATATAAGGCGATGCCCCACTTTCCTTAGGAATGGAACCTAAGATAAATGGTAACCTGAAAGATGATAGAATGCTAATGCACTAAATTATGGATTACAAAGCATAGCAAATTAAGTACAATTGAAATCAGTCTTCTTTACCATCACAAGTGAAAATATGACTATCCGTCCCACCTATGTCTGCCATCGTGATCACTCACCGTTTAGTACACTCATGTCCATTTAATGTACTCCCTCCTTCCCAAAATAGGATGCCTATAATTTTTGGTCAAAGTAAAAAAAAAAGATCAACTATATAGAAAAAAAATCAACATCTCCAATACCAAATGCACACAATATGAAAATATATTTCATGATGATTCTAACAATATTAATTTGAGACTATAAATGTTGATAGGTTTTCCTATATAGTTGATCAAACTTTGAAATGTTTGATTTTGACCAAAAACTATAGGCAACTTATTTTGGGAAGGAGGGAGTATTGATTCACATGAAGTACATATTAAGCTCTTCACACCACGAATTTGACCGCATCCCTGGCATATGCTTTGTTCACCTCGATCTTCTGCGGTCATGTTCCTCTCGAGGGAGAACTCTGCTTCTTCAGCACGAGATGTGCACCTCCGAACCCAACCTTCCACATCAGATGCGCACTGAACTCTGTTCTTTTGTCCAGTTCCTGATACACAAGTACTGATATGTGTGTTCCTACTCTCTCTCTATCTCTCTCTCTCTCTAATAACTTAACAAATAATCCATTGTTTCGCTCTCTATGATTCCTGCACGGATGCAACAATTTGTTAGATTTGAAGGAGCAACACAATGCAAGCTTTGGTCTTGCTAATCTGTAGGAACAAAAAAGGCTTACCTGGTAAGTTCGACGTCGTTGTTATCCATAGCCCTCGTAATCAGAAGTTGAAGATATTATACCAGCAGTTGGCAGCAACAGAAAATTGATGTTCGCAAAGGGAGAGGCCCCTGAGCCCTAGACACAGCCATGTTCTATCCTGGCCTTTTCGAATCATGACGGTCAGACCCATTAAATGTGTATTTTGCTATGTATTCAGTCGTATTACTATTTTGACCAACCTTCTGAATTTAATTATGCTAGTCCACGGATCACGATGCTATGCATAGCTGCACACATACGATGTGCGCTTGTGGCTGAGAGCCGAAAGTTTGTGTCCCATCATATGGCTATATTTTGTTCTAAATAAAATATAGTCATCCCTATCATTATTTATGCCTAGATGTCGGTGGAAGGATCACAGTGTCTGAGTTTCCATATTAGAGGGCATTGCATTGTACAAAATGTTGAAGGAGTCTCACATTTTTCCTAACTAGATCAGGTGTGAGGCCTAAACATCCAAAGCTGACTGTCAAATTGGTCAGGCTTGCTGACGAGAGGCTAAGTTGGTGTTGTTATTGTTACTCACTCTATTTGTTTTTATTTATTTTGTTTCAGCGTGGTAAACCTAAGCCAAGCACTTACCAGGAAAGGTTGACGGCATATGTCAAGCTTGCTGAGCTTGTTAAGGACGCTTTGATGGAAGTCCTTAAACTTTCATGTTTTGCTCTTGCTGGTTTACTATTATGGAATGACTTGAAAGGGCCTCGCCATGTTCCTCGGATAACTCGAATACTGGTGAGTTTCTAACTGTGATACTTCAGATTGAAGGCATTTCTAGCGATTAGTTCAATTAGTTTATGTGGTCTTTTTTTCTTCTTTGAGAGACTAATGTGGTCTTGCTTTTGCTTGTTTATTATGTGTTTAGCTAGAGTCCGGCCCTCCTGAAGAGCTGCGAGCTGGAGGTGGAAAAAAGAGTGACGCTGGGTCCAAGTCTTCCTGAAGATCTGGAGCGGATCTGTTGACCACTATATGTCCGCCATTGACTTAGCCTATCTTATATTTTTGTAGTACTCCTAGTTTCTACTTTCTACTATGCTGCTGCTGGTTTGTCGACGAATCATCTTATACTAGCAAAATACCTGCACGTTGCCGCGGAATAATAAGAAAACAAGTAGGTCTTCACCAGCTCGTTAACAAGTCTTCTCTTATATTTTACTCCATGCAACTACTTGTCCGCAGCTTCTAATGCATTTGCTCTCGACTACATAATTCGGGCATTATCTGAGCAATGATAGAAATCGCTAGTTTGGCACAACAAAGTATTTCTAAAACTGAAGTATTACAAAACCAAAGTATTTTATGCTTCTCCTGAAAATACTTCAGTTTCAGAAAAAAAGGTTTAGGCTCCGTTTGGTGACAAAGTATTTTTGAAGTATTTAAGCAATACCGCGGGTTTTTAAAATACCGTGGTTTCAAATACTTTGATGTGTTTGGCTGTGACTAGAAACTGCAGTATCGATACTTTAGTATACCTTAAACTGTGGTATTTTTGAACTATTGAAAAAACAGCTTCAGACCTCTTTTTTTTGAAACGGAGAAGCAATAAAAAGAGTTCCCAGCTCGTTTCTACCTTAAGCTGCCGTCGCTACCATCTATATTCTCGGGATGGGATAGTGGTCAGCCAAAACAAACAACAAATACTTTTATCTTTCATCCGTTATTTATTTCCTGTTAATTTGATCCGACCTCGGCGTCCGGCCGGCAAGAGAGTCTACGAGAACGCATGCTTTTTCAGGTTAGCTTTCACTTCCTAAAGTTGGTATGTTAGAGAGTGAGCATGTTTTACCAATCAAAAGTTGATCAAAGGGGCTGTAAAACAACATTTCCCAAACACTATGTAATTTTTGCCAAAGCTGAGAAATACTAAAGTATCCAGAAACTGAAGTATTCTTTGCCACGCACACAAATACGTCAGTTTTATAATACTTCAGTTTAGAAAAACTTTGTTGCCAAACTAGGCCTTAGAGTAAATTTTTCAATACTTCAAAAGTAGCACGTTTTGAGGCATAGTGAAGTACTCCCGCTGGTTCGAAAAAAGAGTTGGAAAAGGTAGGAAAACCATTGAACTTTTTTCTTCCTCAACCCACACTCCCTCCCACTCGCTTGGTACCGCGCGGTGCGGTGTGCACATGAAACCCTCACCCCGCACGAAACTTGCACCCCACTCACTCGGCTCCTCGCCTTGTCGTTGAGCTCCCCGCGCCACCGAGATCCCATCGCCGCACCACCAAGCCCTCACGTAGAATGATGCAAATCACAACGCATTGATGTGAGACAAATACATGTACCTATATAGGTCATAACCTCAACTATACATGGAAGGAGGTGAGTCTGTCATAAATACAGAAGATACACGTACAAATATACACATATCTCAACACCCCCGCAGTCGAAGCGTCGATAGAACCGACGCAAAGACTGGATCGAAACTCCTCAAAGGACGCTGTAGGTAGGTCCTTGGTCATGATGTCCGCAAACTGCTGAGAGGTGGGCACATCAAGAACACGAATGTGGCCAAGAGCCACCTGCTCCCGAACGAAGTGGATGTCCAGCTCGATGTGCTTGGTGCGGCGATGATGAACCGGGTTGGCGGAGAGGTAGACCGCGGAGACATTATCACAGTAGACCAAGGTGGCCTTGGCGATGGGAACCGAGAGCTCGCCAAGAAGCTGTCGGAGCCAGGAGACCTCGGTGACGGCATTGGCGTTGGCGACGGCACGGTACTCTGCTTCGGCACTGGAGCGGGAGATCGTGGGATGTCGCTTAGACGACCACGAGATAAGCGAGGGTCCAAGGTAGACACAATAGCCCGACGTGGAGCGTCGCGTATCGGGGCAGCCGGCCTAGTCTGCATCGGAGTAGGCGATGATGTCCATGGCGGTGGAGGCGTGAAGCGAGAGACCAAGATCCATGGTCCCACAGATGTAGCGAAGTATGCGCTTGACCGCAGTCCAATGAGCATCGCGCGGAGCATGCATATGGAGGCATACCTGCTGAACGGCGTACTGGAGCTCTGGGCGTGTCAGAGTGAGGTACTGCAGGGCACCAGCGATGGACCGATAGGAGGACGCATCGGGTGCGGGCGCTCCATCCGTAGCGGAGAGCTTGGACCCCGTGTCGACAGGCGTGGCCGCGGCCTTGCAATTAAGCATGCCAGCGCGGTCGAGGAGCTCACGTGCGTACTTGCGCTGGTGCAGGAAGAAGCCATCGGCGCGACGAACAACCTCGATGCTGAGGAAGTAGTGTAGGGGCCCAAGTCCTTGAGGGCGAACTCAGCACGAAGACAGTCGGTGAGGCTGAAAGAACATCTCTCACATTATGTTTTGTGTGTTTGATGTCAATATATGTGATACACTAATGTTTGTTTAAGTGGTACAGGGATTACATAGATACATGTTCATGTGTGTTGGATATGGTCAGTCTGTCAAAAGAAAACAGCAAAAAGTTGGTCAGGCCGGATAATCCGGGCCGGATATTGTGGAAATATCCGGCCCCCAGTTTTCGGCTAAGTCTTTGAGGAAAAGCAGCGCAGTATAGGGGCCGGACATTTGCCCGGATATTGTCCCGGTTTTGTACCAGGGCCGGAATATCCGGGCCGGATATTTTGGAAATATCCGGCCCCCTCGAATTTGGCTAAGGACCTGAAGAAAATCAAGTCTGGCATGGGGCCGGACATTTGGTCGGATTTTGTCATGGTTTTGTCCCAGAGGCCGGATTATCCGGGGGGGGGGGGGTGGATTATCCGGCCCTTACTTAGGCCGGAATATCCGGCCCCCCGGAAGCTGCAACGGCTCATTTTCTTGGGGGGGTATAAATACCCCCTTCTTCTACCTTGGATGTTTGCTCAATCATTGCTCAAGAAATCTGCCAAGCCACCTCCATTAGAGCCACCTCAAGAAACACAAGATTTGCAAGATCTCCTTCCTCCCCCAACCAAAGCTCTTGATCTTTGGAGATTCGAAGGAGAAGACACCGATCTACATCCTCACCGAAGCGTTCTTCATTTCCCCCTCTCTTGTTTGAGGGATCTCATGCTAGTGTTCCTATTTGGTTCCCTAGTTGATTTGTGTTGATGTGTTGTTGTTGATTGTTGTATTATTACAGATTTGGGAGCCTCCAATTCAGTTGTGGATGTGTACCCCAAGAACCTTGTAAAGGCCCGGTTTCCGCCTCGAGGAAATCCCTTAGTGGAAGTGGGCTAGGCCTTCGTGGCGTTGCTCACCGGAGATCTGAGTGAAGCCTTCGTGGCTGTTGGTTTGGCTTTCGTAGCAACCACACTCCTCCAAACGTAGACGTACCTTCTTGCAAAGGAAGGGAACTACGGGAATCATCTCTGTGTCATCGCGTGCTCCACTCTCGGTTACCTCTATCCTATTCTATCTCTTATATTGCTTAGTTATATCTTGCTTAGTTGTTAGCCTTGTCATATAGGTAAATTCACTTAGTTGCATATCTAGAGAATTTACCTTTTGTGTGAAGCCTAAATTGAAAAAGAACTGAAAATTGGTTAGCACCTATTCACCCCCCCCCCTCTAGGTGCGGCATACGATCCTTTCAATTGGTATCAGAGCCTCGTCTTCTCATGCATACTTTTCTTGTATCCGACCTTATGGTTGCATCTTGGCATGAATCTCTTGATTTGCAAATGTTGTGCTTCTTGCAAAAGTCTTTATGAAACCTCTTTATTGTGAATGTGAGTAATTTGAGATGAGTGCATTTGTTGGGAAGTATTTTAAATCATGCTCATGATTCATCCATCCCAACTATGCCTATCTAGCAATTTTGTTGCATATCAATTCCTCAAGGCTCTCACATGTGCAATATAGATGAAAGTGCAAATTTAGTTACTTCTTTTGGTATCCCCGTTTGTGATACTTGTTGCCTTTCTCAAATGCATCCCAACTATCTTCTATCCCTTGTTGATATTTGTGATGTATTTTAGTTGTTTGTGGTTTGAAGTTCATGAATGTACAATAAGATAAAATTGAGCCTTTGGCCATGCTATTAAGCAAAAATTCTTATTGGTATATTGCATGACTTCGTCTTGGATATCATACTATTTTTCTTGCGTATCTATTTTGTGTGTGCATGTTTCTTTGTGAATAAATATCTTTGTGATATTGCCCACTTAGAGAAACTTATACACATAAGAAATGATACATCTCCTTTTGATATCTTATTTATTTATTGCATGTTGATTGGTCATGCTAAGCAATATAATTCATTGAAGACTATGATGATGCTTTTTGCTCATCCTTGTAATAGTCTTATTCATTGAAGACAGCGATGATGCTTTATCATGCCTTTCACATATCCTCTTGGTTGAGCCTTTTTATTATGGTGCCTCTTACTTGTTGCTCAACCATTTGTTTGTTGCAAGTGGTAAGCTTAATTTTCTAACTATGATCTATTGCAAATGTTTGTGTTTTTAAATGGTAAGGAGGGAGTGAGGATTCCATGTTATGCATATTGTATTCAAATGCAACATTTTATTTTATGCATGTACCTTGGGGAGCTTCCTCATTTGATTTAGAACACTATCTTGTGGTGATCATTAGAGTTTGATTCACTTGGTATCTTTTGTTTTTGAATGATATCATGGGAGTGATGATTCCATGTTTGTGCACTTTATACTCCAATGCAAATTGTCTAGTTTTGTGCACAAACCTTGGGGAGCTTCCTCATATTATTTAGAGCAATCTTCTTGATCTTATCATAATATCTATCTTTCTTTTGGTATCTTCCTTGTGGTTCATTTGCTTCATTTGTTGAAGCTTCTTTACTTTGTTATCTTTTTGCAATCTTTGATCCTATCTATAGTGTGATTCCTTCCGAATATTCGTCATTGGATATGTGCATTTGATTCCACTCAAATTATGAGAAATGCACACGCTATGGAGGAACTCTCACTATATTGGCCTTCTAAATTTTTCACCCATTTCGGCAATTGGTGCCAATGGGGAGAAGTTTGGAGGGTTTAAGGGAATTTGGTTATGTCTTTGCTTTGTGCTTAAGCATGTGCCTTTATTGCATTGCATCTTGTTGCTTTGCATAGTTGAATATGTAGAGGAAACTCCACTAGGCTTTGAATGCCAATATATGCAATGAAAGTCAAGATCATTCACACATGCATATATTATGGGGGAGTTTGCTCTATATATTCAACTTATTTGTTACCTAAATTCCTTATATAAACCCTCTCAAAGAGATTGTCATCAATTACCAAAATGGGGGAGATTGAAAGTGCATGGAGCCCCCATGTGTGGTTTTGGTAATTAATGACAATCCCTATGGACTAATGTTTGCATTGAGTTATATTTGTAGGAGTTGTCCATAGGCAATTCTTGAACCATATGTTGGCTTCAAGGTTGCAATAAGAAGAAATTGATGAAGGATATCAAGTGTCAAGTATGTCTTGAAGATGAAGATGTAGTGAGCCCTCAAGTTACTTCAAGACATCAACATGATGAAGAATGAAGAAATGTAGTGCAAGTTCAAGATGAGCCAACTCGAAGAGTTCATAAGCTTGAAGCTTGCCATGGAGAAATGATGTGCAAGTTCAAGATGAGCCATCTCGAAGAGATCCTTTGCTTGAGTCTTGCCATCCATATGGTGATCATGGATATGTGAAGATGCGCCAAAGAAGAAGATCTCCCATGATGGATTATGGGGGAGCAATCCACATGGTGGTCATGGTTATGCGAAGATGCGCCGAAGAAGAAGCTCTCCCATCGTGGTTTATGGGGGAGCAATCTACAAGACTTCGTCAAGCAAGCACAAGCAAGAAAGGCGTTCCATCTTGTTGAGGTCAAGATCGTCGTCATCAAGCTCAAGTGGAATGCGCAAGTATAAGGTTTGCTCTTGATAGGGTTTCTTTCTCACCGGTCTCATAGTATGGTTGGAGACCGGTTTATAGTTTAGTTGCCGTACTATCAAGAGGGCTCTCGAGTGAGTAACTCGATCGTATCGTTCGGAGAGAGCTCAAACCTTTGCATCCTTGCATCATCTTTCTTGGTTGTTATTTGGACCTTATCCATGTGATGTTTTAGAGCTTGTGCTTATTCTCATGACAAGCTCTAGTTCATCGAAAACGGATTCCGCATAGATCACTTGTTGCGTTTTCGAGTTTGGTTCATCATCTTACTTGGTTTTATTTGGATCTTATACATGTGATGTTTTAGAGCTTGTGCTTATTCTCATGACAAGCTCTAGTTCATTGAGAATGGTTTTTCCATGGGCAACTTGTTGCATTTTCAAGATTGGAGGTTTTACCGGTATGTCTTTTTGAGATAGGTCAAACCTTTCATCATTTGTTTCTATCCTCCTTTGCTGGACTATGATGTTTCTATGCATATTGTTGTAGAGCTCGTTGTTGTGATTTCAACGAGCCCAAGATCATCGAAATCGGAGTCCGGATGCAAAAGTTATGCCCGTTTTAGTTTTGGTGTTTCTGCAGTTTGCTTAGGCCGGATATTTTGGAAATATCCGGGCCGGATTATCCGGGCAGAATATTTCGGAAATATCCGGCCCCCCCGAAATCGGCTAAGGACCTCAGGAATTGCTGCTCAGTATAGGGGCCGGATTTTTGGCCGGATTTTGTCCAGGTTTTGTCCCTGAGGCCGGATAATCCGGCCCTTACTTAGGCCGGATTATCCGGCCCTAGTTTTGCCCAACGGCTCGATTTTCTTGGGGGGTATAAATACCCCCCTTCTTCCTCCTTGGGCTGTGGCTTCTCTCACTCTCTCTCTCCTCCATTGTTGAACTAGAGAAGCTTGCACTATCTCTCAATCCCTCCATGATTCTTGCCCCCATTTGAGGGAAAAGAGAGAGAGATCTAGATCTACACTTCTACCAATCAAATCCATCTCTTTGTGAGTGGAACTCTCTAGATCTAGATCTTGGTGTTCTTTGTGAATTCCTTTGTTCTTCCTCTCTTATTCCCCCAATAGCTTTTGTAGCTTTGTTGGAATTTGAGAGAGAAGGACTTGAGCATCTTTGTGGTGTTCTTGCCATTGCATTTGGTGCATCGGTTTGACTTCTCCACGGTGATTCGTGGTGGTGAAAATAAGAAGGTTGTTACTCTTGGGTTCTTGGAACCCTAGACGGATTCTAGGCCTTTGTGGCGGTTTGTTGGGAGCCTCCAATTAAGTTGTGGATGTGTGCCCCAATCTTTGTGTAAGGCCCGGTTTCCGCCTCGAAGGAAATCCCTTAGTGGAACCGTGACCTAGGCCTTTGTGGCGAGGGTCACCGGAGATTTAGGTGAGGCGCCTTCGTGGCGTTCGGTGTGTGGTGTGAGTACCGCATCTTGGGGTGAGGCCTTTGTGGCGTTGGTGTGCATCGAGCAACCACACCTCAAGGTGAGCCTCTTGTGGCGTTCGGGAGCACTAAGCAACCGCACCTCTCCACCGGAGATTAGCACTCGCAAGAGTGTGAACTCCGGGATAAATCATCGTCTCCCGCGTGCCTCGGTTATCTCTATACCCGAGCTCTTTACTTATGCACTTTACCTTGTGATAGCCATCGTGCTTGAAGTTATATATATCTTGCTATCACATACTTGCTTGTATTGCTTAGCTTAAGTTGTTGGTGCACATAGGTGAACCTTTGCTTAGAATAAGTTGTTGGTGCACATAGGTGAACCATAGTATATAGGCTTTGGGCTTGACAAAGTAAACGCTAGTTTTATTCCGCATTTGTTAAGCCCATCTCGTAAAAGTTTTAAACCGCCTATTCACCCCCCCTCTAGGCGACATCCGTATCCTTTCACCTCGGCTCTTATTTCGGGCTTAACCGCCTAAGAGTATGCCGGACGATGGACCTTCGGAAGGGGAGGCTAGGTCGGTCACCATGGATGATATCAACTCATTGAAGTCATCCATGGATGCTCAAATGGAAAGCATGAGAAAAATGATTTCCGAGCTTTTGGCTCCTCCCCGTCCCGTGGCTCCCACCATAGAGGTTAATATCACGGATGCGGTTGTAGAGGGTGATACTTCGGTATTACCTTCCGCTACCACACCCATGGATGGTGATAACTTAAACACTATCAAACCCCCCATTGCATCTCCCAAGGGAACTAGTGGAAGTGAGAGCTACAATCGAGTACCTCCACCTTTCCAATCACCCGATATACCGGTTCCCCATCCTCATATAAACATCCGGGGCGACCCACCTAAGTTTTCCGTTAATGATTACGATACTTGGCAATTTGAGTTTAGCTCTCATGTTCGCGAGTGCCTCCAATGAACTTTGGAGAATCATCGAGGAAGGCTTCAATCCTTACAACCCCAAGAAGTTGACTAGAAGAGAAGCGGTTGATAGTCAACTCAACAACACCGCCTTGCACATGATTCAAACTGCTGTGGGGACAAAGGAGTTGTCTCGTGTTCGGCATTTCACCACCGCCAAGGATGCTTGGGATGCTTTGGCCGCGAGTTGCATTGGAAGTGAGAGCACAAGAAGGAACAAGTATAATGCTCTTCGGAATAAAGCCGAAGGATTCATGAGGCTTCCGGATGAAGATCATGAAGACATGTATGGAAGACTTCTCACCGTTGCCGACGCCTTCCGGATTGTTGGAGCCACTCACATTAATGACTCTTGGATCAAGGAGAAGTACATTGAGTGCATGATGCCGTTCGAGCCTATTGATGTCAAGACTCTTGTCGGAAGAGAATGCTATGCCTCTCTCACATCTCAACAAGCCATGCACGAGATGCAAGCTCTCAAGGTGCTTGAGCAAAACTCTCATGATTCCCGCAATCGTGCCATTGGGATGACAAAAGGGTCCAACCTTGCCTTGGTGGTCAACCCCGTGCAAGAAGTGATTCCTCAAGAATCTTATAGGGCATCTTGGAGCATGACCTATCCGGAAGACTTGGAACACCACTACCATGACCACATGGCATTCCATGCAAACACCTTTTGGATTGATCCTTCCAAGGCCAAGGAGGACAACATCTAGAGAAACAACTCAAGGGGTCCCTCAAGCTCGGGCCCAAGAACAAGATCTTGCTACAATTGCAATGACAAGCGCCATTTCATTGCCGAATGTCCCTATGAGAATAGGGAGACTCATGGTGGAAGGCTCATCCCCAAGGACAAGAGCAAATACTCAAAGGGCAAATATTCAAAGCCCCCCAACAAGAAATTCTATAACAAGAACAAGAAGGGCAAGAGGCCCTCAAGGATTGTGCTAGTGGCTAATGAAGAATACTCTTCCGATGAGATTGCAAGTGCTAGTGATGATGAAGAGGAAAGCTCAAGAGAAGTGGCCGCCATTGTCACCACCAACATTCCCTCTTCCTCTCTCTTTGATTCACCCAATGAGAACCCTCAACGCAAGAATGCACATTGCTTCATGGCAAGGTCCACCTTGGACACATCTATTGTGCTATCAACTCAAGAAGAGTATACCTCCGGAGATGAAGATGTTGATGATGAAGAAGATGCAACCTCAAATGGATTGGTTGCCCTTGCCTCCCTCTCTACTAACTCTTCATCAACAAGTGAATCTCCCAATGAGGTCATTCATGTGGAGGAAGAAAGTTGCCTCATGGCTAAATCTTCCGAGGTATCATCTCCTAACCCCTCTATGCCTAACATTTCTAATGATCTAGGGGTTGACCCCGCTAGTCTAAAAGTGAAACAAGAAATGCTAGAGTTTGATGATTTCATTAGTAACCTACAAGGTAACACTAAGAAGCATGTTTCAAGTCTCATGGTACGTATGGCTCAACTAAATGATACTCTTGAGAAAAAGTGCCAAATAGAGAGAGAAGACTCTCTAAAAATACATGCTCTTAAAAATGCTCTTGAGGAATGTCAAGAAACTATAGCATCTCTTGAAGAGAAGCTAGAAAATCTTGAAGAACCTCAAGATAAACTTAACAAGCTCACTAAAGCTAGAGATCTTGCTAGAGCTAAGACTAAAATGCTTATAAAGGAAAAGGCCAAATTTGGTGTTGATCATGAGAAACTTGTGAAGGATCTAGATGAACTAGACAAGGCTCACAAAGCCTTGAAGAGTGAATACTCTCTCCTCTCCGAGTCTTATGAGCAACTTCAAATTAGGCTTGCTTCATATGACATACCTAGTACCTCTACTCCTTCATGTGATCATGCAAATATTATTGAGGAAAATGCTAGGTTGAAGGATGAACTTGCTAAGGCCTCCTCTCCCCAAAGTAAACTTTCCTTGGATGATCTTTTGAGTAAGCAAAGGTCAAACAATGGGAAGGAGAGACTTGGTTATAATACCAAGGCTAAAAAGGCAAACAATAAAAAGACCAAGCCCGCACATGAGAAAGCTAATGGTGAAACCCGAAAGGGCAAAACCATTAATGATGATGGTGCGGGAATAGATAACCCTCACTATGTTCTCTTTAAAGATTATTATGGTGATGTTTATGCTAAATATGTTGGTCCATATGATGGTTATGTTGCTTGGTCTATTTGGGTTCCAAAGACCCTTGTTGCTAACAAAAGAGGACCCATTGAAAAATGGGTACCTAAATCCAAGAATTGATCTCATGTAGGACTATGCCGCCGGAGGTTCAAAATGGGTACTTGATAGTGGATGTACAAGTCATATGACCGGCGGCAAGAACCTCATCAAGAAGTTGAGGCCCAACATAAATCATATCACCGTCTCCTTTGGCGATAATTCTACATCCGAGGTATTGGGTTTTGGCAAGGTTGTGGTTGCACACAACATTACTCTTGTGGATGTCATGCTTGTCAAAACCCTTGGTTACAATTTGCTTTCCGTTTCCGCCCTTGGCAAGATGGGTTTCGCCGTCTTTATTGATAATGATATTGTGGTCCTCTTGTGGAGCAAGACTCTAAAAGTCGCATTCGTTGGGTATCGTGAACACAACTTGTATGTGGTGGACTTTTCGGGGACCACCACGACAAGTGCGATGTGCCTATTCGGAAAGGCGGACGTGGGTTGGTTGTGGCATCGCCGCCTAGCCCTGTCAACATGAAAACTTTGCAAAGTCTTCACAAGAGGAACCATATTGTGGGACTAATGGAAAATGTGTCTTTTGCCAAAGATCGTGTTTGTAGGGCTTGTGTTGAAGGCAAAATGCATGACTCTCCGCATCCAAGCAAGACCATTATCTCTTCCAAGAGGATCTTGGAGCTCCTTCATGTGGATCTCTTTGGTCCCATTACTCATGCAATTCTTGGTGCGAAAAAATATTGCTTGGTGATTGTTGATGACTACTCAAGATACACTTGGGTCTACTTTCTCAAGATGAAAGATGAGACTCAACAAGTATTCATTGACTTTGCTACCGAGGTGCAACGCCAACACAACCTCCTCATTATGGCAATAAGAAGTGACAACAGCTCCAAGTTCAAGAACTACACACTCAATGATTTTCTTAGTGATGAGGGGATTCGCCATCAATATTCCGCTGCTTACACCCCTCAACAAAATGGTGTTGCGAAGAGGAAGAACCGGACTCTTATGGATATGGCAAGGTCTATGATGGCGGAGTATAAATCCCGCTATAACTTTTGGGCCGAAGCCATCTCCACCGCTTGTCACTCCTCCAACCGGCTCTATCTCCGCAAGGGCTTGAACAAGACTCCATATGAAATACTCACCGGGAACAAGCCTAATATCTCATACTTCAAGGTGTTCGGGTGTAAGTGTTTCTACAAAATCAAAGGGGTTCGTCTATCTAAATTTGCTCCTAAAGCTTTGGAGGGTATATTTGTTGGTTACGGTGCCGAGTCTCACACTTATAGAATCTTTGATATAGCCTCCGGGATTATCATTGAATCTTGTAGTGTGAGGTTCGAAGAAAATGATGGCTCCCAAGTGGGGCAAGTTGATGTATGTGCAGGTGATGAAATACCTCAAGATGCCATAGTAAGAATGGGTGTGGGATTTTTCCGCCCCATTGAGGGACACGGTGTGGCATCTCGGGAAGGACTATGCTCTACGACGGTGGAGCCCTCATCTTCTCAACATCAACAAACCCCATCAAGTGAAGCAAATGACGCACCAACCCAAGAACAAGAACAAGACCCTCCCTCTTGTGTGCAAGATCAAGGACAAGGTCAAGGACAAGATCAAGAACAAGATCAACCAAGAATTCATGATGGCTCCGACGAGTATCCATTTGATATTTGCTCCGCACCAAATGATGTCCAAGATCAAGCATGTTAGGATTTAATTAGTTTACTTAATTAAAGGGAATCCTCCCTATGTAACCGTCGTTGTGCGGTTGCTTCGGCAACCGACGCGACGCTCCCTCACACCCCCACGATCGGTCGTGCTCCTCTTCGCGACGGTTGACCTTGTATAAATACCCGATTATCAATGGAATAAAGAACACGGTTCGATTCATTTGCTTCTCTCTCGATCGCTCTCAGTTTTCCTTCGAACACATTATCAGCACTTGCTCGCTGGAGCGATTCCGACGAAGGCGAACTCGCCGGAAGAAAGAAGAACAGGAGGAGAAGAACAGGGGAAAAGGTGAGAATCAGAACCATGCCTCGAGTTCCGATGTACCTGCTTCTTCGCCTCCTTCGCGCCGACGGCCGTGGTCGTCGCTTTGTCGCCCGATACCACCGCCACGGTGTAGGCGGTTTCCGCCGCCTCGTGCGCCTCACGCGCGACTTCCGCCGCTTCCGTCGTGAAGTTCGGAACCAGCGCCGCTCGGACCTCCGTCGCCAACAACGGAACGGCGCTGGACCCTCGAACCAGCACGTCCAGCCTCCTGCGCCTCCGCAGCCCGACGTGCCCGCCTGGCTTCTCGCCGGTCCGGCCGCTCCAAGTCTCGACGCCGCAGAGGACATCGACCCGGCGCTGGCTGCCCCGCCACCGCCGCCGTTCTGGCCGCCGCCGCCGTTTTGGCGCCCGAGGTCGCCGACGGTGGCACACGCACCGGACGCGCCCCTCGTGCGGGTTCGCGACGGCGACGCGCTCGCCTTCGTGTCCGCACCAACCGGGGCCTCCGTCTTCGCCTTCGGCTCCGGCGTGAACGGCTCCTCCAACCACACGGTTGTCGATGTTGACGTTGTCGCGCCGCGTCTGCCGTCCCCGACACCGGCCACGCCACCTCCTTCACCACGCGCAGGCGCTCGCCGCCGCCTCCTGGCCCTCGGCCTCCCGCTGTCCAGCCCGTCGGCGGACTCGCCAACGAGCAGCCGCGGCCACCGCGCTGGCACCTGGAGCCTGGCCGCGCTCGGGCTCGCGAACGGCGCCTCCAACGGCGTCGCCCCGGGGACCCTGCTCCCTGGAGGATCCTCCGACGAGGAAGAGGACGGCCGGAACACCCGTCGTCGGTGATTGCTGATGCGGCCGGCCGGCCTCGTGTTCTCCGCGTGGCTTTTGTCTGTGAGAATGGGGATCGAGAGCCTGGACTTGTTTCCTCTCTCTCCTTATCTCTTTGACTGACCAGGAGAGTGCATACGTGGCCATGTGCATGCGGAGACAACACCAGCAGGTCTTGCTGTCTACTCCGTATTTACTACTAGTAGCTATTTGCTTTATTGCTTCGTAGTACTAGTTCAGCTTATTAGCAAATTAGTCTTATAATAGTGGTTCTAGCAGCAATTTAGTTCTGTTTAGACTGTTTAATTCAGTACAAGTTTTTCAGTACTGATTTTCAGTTCAAGTACTATGTGTATTACTGAAAATGTGTGATGTAATACATTTCCGTGTGTGCACATGTTGAGATTTATTACATTCACTGTTTGCAATTGAGATTGTAAATTTCTTGCAAACTGAAATGCAAAATTCAAAGTGATTTCCTTCAATTTGATGTCTTGGGATCATGATGTGGTGTGTAGATTTATCTACCACTACTGTTTAAGCCTACATATTGTCATTTTGACATTATGCTTGCCAATGTGCTCTCCCATACATTTTCATTAAGTTATGACACAAGGCATTCGAAGTGTGAGTATCTATACTCCGCTAATGCTGCTAGATCTACTCCAAATTTTCTTTTGGAGATTATCTACAACATGCCATACTTAACAATTTGAGGTTCACACTAATGAGTTCAAGCCCACTTCTTAAAACTTCATTTATTTTGCATAGTTCATTACGACATAACCATGATGGGTTTTAATTTCCGAATGTAAATTAATATTCTCTGGTTTACCATGTAGGTAAACGATGGCTCGAGAGTTCGATTCACTCGCTCTCAACGGCCACAACTACCCTATATGGGCCATGGACATCAAGATCGCCCTTGCGTCCCGTGGATTAGTGCGTGCAATCCAGACCCCGGAGAATCCACCTCCGGCTGGAGTGACGCCGCTGACAGATGAGCAAAAATATGCTGCTTTGTACATCATAAGGCACCATATTCACCCAGATCTGAAATCTGAGTACTTGGAGGAAGAATCCCCTAGTACCTTGTTCCAGGCCCTCAAGACGAGGTATGAACAGCAGAAGGCAGTTGTCATGCCTAAAGCACTTCATGATTGGACACACCTCCGACTCCAGGATTTTAAGTCTGTCGGGGAGTACAATCATGAGGTTCATAAGATCAGTTCCAAACTGCGCTTTTGCGGGAAGGAACCTACTGATGCGGAGAAGATAGAGAAAACTCTCTCTACTATGCTCCCATCTGACAGGATCCTCCAGCAGCAGTACCGTGCTCGCGACTACCAAGTCTATTCCGATCTTATTCATATTCTACTTCAGGCTGAAAAGCATGATGAGCTACTCGCTAAGAATGGCTCTCAGCGCCCGATTGGTTCTCAACCTCTACCTGAAGTTCATATGAATGTCGCGAACGGACGAAAGTTTGATGGTGGCTTCAAAGGAAAGCCCTCGAACTTCAATGGTAAGCGAAAGCGCAACCGGAACAGAAAGCCTAGAAACTCAGACCGTGGGAAAGGCACCGCAAAGCCCAAGGTTGACAAAACTAAGCTTTGCGACAAGTGTGGATGCTACACGCACCCCACTGACAAGTGCAAGACCCCAAAGCATCTGGCCATTCTGTACCAGCAATCCCATGGACGCAACGCACCTCGAGGGAAAAGGTTTGAAGCCAACTTCAACCTTCATCCAGATGGCACCGATGGAGCTGGTTGTTCGCAAGACGTTCCCCCGGGACCTAGCAACGCCGTTACTCTCCTTCCGTCAGAGGACCCTACAGGAACGGAGGACATGATGGTTGAGTACGCCTCAACCGACATGTTTGGAGACTTCGACTAGTCCCGCCACCTCCTTAGTGATTGATATATTCATGTCCATTTGTGATGTTGTAATAGAACATAAGTATTGTTGTCATTTATATTGTATCAGCACTTCGTATGATAAGATTGTTTTCTATGTATTTAAATAAGGTTTTCTTATTGGAAATTCTTCATTTTTATATATAGCTTTCTACGGGGACAATCCGATGGAAGAGGAATTATGCCTTGTGGATAGTGCTACCACAAACTCCATACTGAGGGAGTTGAAATATTTCCAAACTCTGAAAAAGATGAATGGAGATATTTTGACAATCGCTGGACGCGATACGGTAATTGTTGGCACTGGACGTGCCATATTTACCCTCCCAAGTGGTACCCAAGTGAAAATTGAGGATGCCTTGCTGTATCCCGATTCTTCACGTACCCTAATCAGTTATCGAGATATCCGTAAGAATGGTTTTCACATCGAAACCCATGAAGACAACAAAGAGGAGTATCTACTCTTCACAAAAGAGAACGGATATGGCAAGCAAGTACTTGAAAAAATTCCCTCCATGTCGTCCGGATTGTACTATACGTACATCAAACCCGTAGAACATGTTGCTTACAAGGTAATTTTCCAAAATGTTAACGCATTCCAAACCTGGCATGATCGCCTAGGCCATCCTGATATCGGGATGATGAGGAAGATTACTAGCAATTCCATTGGTCATAATTTGCTTGAGTCCAAATTTCCTCAGTCTTCGTATTTTGTGTGCACATCATGTGCCACGTGAAAGCTTATTTTAAGGCCTTCGCACCTCAAGATACAAGCTGAACCACTTCAATTTCTTGAACGAATTCAAGGAGACATTTGTGGTCCCATCCAACCATTATCTGGACCGTTTAGGTATTTCATGGTTCTTATTGACGCATCTACACGATGGTCACATGTGTGCCTTCTTTCCACACGGAACCATGCATTTGCCAAGATAATGAGGGAAGTAATTAAGTTACAAGCCCATTATCCAGAAAGTCGAATTAAATCAATTCGCATGGACAATGCTGCAGAATTCTCCTCACGTGCTTTCAATGACTATTGCATGGCCCTGGGGATTGAAGTTCAGCACTCTGTTCCATACGTCCACACTCAAAATGGTTTGGCTGAATCCCTAATTAAGAGGATCAAACTCATTGCAAGACCTTTGTTGATGAATTACAGCTTGCCAACATCGTGTTGGGGTCATGCAGTTTTACACGTTGCTGACTTAATACAATTGCGACCTACTGCATATCACAGTACTTCCCCTCTGCAATTGGTATGTGGAAATCCACCTAGAATTTCCCATCTGCGTAAGTTCGGATGTGCTACATACATCACGTTCTCACCACCTCAGTGGACATCCATGGGCCCACACAGAAAACTGGGGATCTATGTGGGGTACAAATCACCGTCGATTATTAAGTATCTGGAACCCCTTACTGGGGATCTATTCACAGCCCGTCATGCTGATTGTATATTTGACGAGGAACATTTTCCGGCATTAGGGGGAGATTTCAAGTACCAGAAAGAATGCCCGGAAATTGATTGGAATGCTCTTGCCATTTCAGCCTCCGATCCACGTACCCAAGAGACCGAACTCCAAGTTCGGAAAATCATAAATTTGCAACATCTTGCAAATAATCTGCTAGATTCATTTACTGATCTAAAAGGTGTCACAAAATCCTTGAATCCGGCTAGAAATGCGCCCGAAAGAGTGGAGGTACCAACTAAAACCACTCAACTCCCCGTTCCCAAAAAGAGGGGGAGTAGTACGGCCTCTGACCTGGATCCTGCTTCTCGCAAGCAGCAAAGGAGAGTGAGGAGAAACTCCTCAATGTCAGTAAATGCAAGTCAACTCAACGCTGACAAACACCTTATGGGTAGTATACACCCAGTGGAAGGGCAACCTCCACAACCCAGCTCCAGCTTGCACACACTGGCTGGGACATCGGAACACCTAGACTCACGCGTATTGGGAAATCACGAAGAGTCATCAACGGTGCACGAGATATCCATCAACTATATCGATTCTGGAGAATCATTCAACCGTAAGTCTACGATTGTCGACACTTACTTTTCTGCTACAATTGCAAATACCCTTCTTAATGATCATGATCCAAGGACTATCGTTGAGTGTGAAAAACGTTCCGAATGGCCTCAATGGAAGGATGCAATACAAGCAGAATTAGCCTCGCTTAATAAAAGGAAGGTATTCACAAAAGCAATACCTACACCTCCCATTTTTTTCCCTGTGGGATTCAAATGGGTTTTCCTCCGGAAACGGAATGAGAACAATGAGGTGGTGAGATACAAAGCAAGGCTCGTAGCACAGGGTTTCACGCAGAGACCCGGCATTGATTTCAATGAGACATATTCTCCAGTTATGAGTGGTATCACTTTCCGATATTTAATATCTTTGGCAGTGCAAAATCGTCTATCTATGCAGTTAATGGACGTCGTGACCGCATATCTTTAAGGTTCACTAGATTCGGACATTTACATGAAGGTTCCAGATGGAATCTCTGTCCCGGATGCAAGCGCAAAACGCAACATGTACTGTGTAAAACTGAACAAGTCTCTATACGGCTTGAAACAG
Source organism: Lolium rigidum (assembly GCF_022539505.1). Lineage (NCBI taxonomy): Eukaryota > Viridiplantae > Streptophyta > Magnoliopsida > Poales > Poaceae > Lolium > Lolium rigidum. The sequence continues at coordinate 138,510,119 of NC_061508.1, forward strand.
TCGGGACGGATGTGGTACAACCGACTTAGTGAGTTCCTTCTTCGCAAGGGTTACTCCAACAGTGATGACTGCCCATGTGTTTTCATCAAGAAGTCCTCTTCAGGATTTTACATCATTTTCGTGTACGTTGATGATCTCAACATCATTGACAACACACAAGATATTGATGAAGCACGCAATCATCTAAAGAAGGAATTTGAGATGAAGGATTTGGGTAAAACCAAATTTTGCTTGGGTCTCCAACTTGAGCACCTTCCCTCAGGAATAATGGTACACCAAGCTGCCTATATCCAGAAAATATTGGAGAAATTCAATATGGACAAATCCTATCCGTCTAAAACTCCCATGGTGGTTCGATCTCTAGACGTAGAGAAAGATCCGTTCGGGCCGAGGGATGATGGAGAAGAGATGTTGGGACCCGAGGTTCCATATCTCAGTGCCATTGGAGCGCTTATGTATCTTGCAAATTGTACGAGACCTGACCTCGCATTTGCAGTGAATCTACTTGCTAGACACAGCGCAGCTCCCACCAAACGCCATTGGTCTGGAGTCAAGAATGTCTTTCGATATCTCCAAGGCACAAAGGATCTTGGCCTATTCTTTCAGTTCCAGAGAAACCTGGACTCTAGTATGATTGGATACGCTGATGCTGGCTATTTATCTGATCCCCATAATGCCAGATCGCAGTCCGGCTTTGTGTTCCTACATGGTGGAACGGCCATATCATGGAAGTCTTTGAAACAGACTCTGGTTGCAACATCCACCAATCATTCTGAAATTATTGCAATATATGAAGCATCACGCGAATGTGTGTGGCTTCGCAGAATGATAAACCACATACAACAGTCATGTGGAATTGGTTCAATCGAATCGCCTACCATTATCTACGAAGATAATGCGGCTTGTGTTGCACAGATGCAAACAGGATACATAAAGAGCAATATCACTAAGAATATTGCCCCCAAGTTGTTTTTCCCTCATCAACTCCAGAAGAGTGGGGAAATCAACATCTTGCAAGTCAAATCATGTGATAATCTCGCTGATCTTTTCATGAAGTCTCTACCAACTTCAACATTCCAGAAATATATTCATGGGATTGGTATGCGACGGCTTCGGGATTTGTAGGCGTCAGGGGGAGTATCTTCCTGAACTATTCCTATTCAAAGCATCATATTACACTCTTTTTCCCTTTATGAGTTTACTTTTCAGGTTCTCATTAAGGTATTTAATGAGGTAATATCAACATAAGATTATATGTCATACTTTCTGTTTTCCCCACCGGGGTTTTTAGGGAAGTATACACGACATATTTATTGTGCTCTAAATTCTATGGATACACTTCATATCGATTTAACAGAGGCAATAATCATTATATGTTGGATCATTTTCTCCTTATTTTTCCCATAAGGTTTGAAGGAGTTTTACCAGCATATCCTACACTACTCTTCCTTTTTTCCCACAGGGTTTTTGGAGAAGTTTATTCCAAGGATATTCAATCTCAAGTACAAGGAAGGATTAGGGGGAGTGTTAGGATTTAATTAGTTTACTTAATTAAAGGGAATCCTCCCTATGTAACCGTCGTTGTGCGGTTGCTTCGGCAACCGACGCGACGCTCCCTCACACCCCCACGATCGGTCGCGTCTCCTCTTCGCGACGGTTGACCTTGTATAAATACCCGATTGACAATGGAATAAAGAACACAGTTCGATTCATTTGCTTCTCTCTCGATCGCTCTCAGTTTTCCTTCGAACAAAGCACATGAGGTTGAGCACACTCAAGAAATTGAAGTTGCTCAAGTTGAAGGTCAAGACGGGGACCCAAATGATCAAGTTGATCAAGTGACACCTCCAAGGCCAAGAAGAACCAAGGAGGAGATCGAGGCCCGTCGTCTAGCAAGAAGAGAAAGGCAACTTGAGCGTCTTGAACACACACATGACAAGGTTCTTGGTGATGTAAGGGCAAAGGTTTCCACAAGAAGGCAATTGGCTAATTTTAGCAACCATCATGCTTATATCTCCTTAGTGGAACCCAAGAAAGTATTTGAAGCCCTTGAAGATTCGGATTGGATGGAAGCTATGCACGAAGAACTCAACAACTTCAAGCGCAACAAAGTGTGGACCTTAGTAGAGAAGCCAAAGGAGTGCCGCAATGTTATTGGCACTAAATGGATATTCAAGAACAAGCAAGATGAGTTTGGAAATGTTGTGAGTAACAAGGCAAGATTGGTGGCTCAAGGGTTCTCTCAAGTTGAGGGAATTGACTTTGGAGAAACCTATGCTCCCGTGGCTCGCCTTGAGTCCATCCGTATCCTTCTTGCTTATGCATCGCATCATAACTTTAAGTTACAACAAATGGATGTGAAAAGTGCATTTCTTAATGGTCCTTTGCATGAAGAGGTTTATGTTAAGCAACCCCGGGGTTCGAGGATCTCAACTTCCCTAACCATGTCTACAAGCTCGATAAAGCTCTTTATGGTCTCAAACAAGCTCCTAGAGCTTGGTATGAGCACCTTAAGGAATTATTGGTAGACCGTGGGTTTGATGTTGGGCTAATCGATCCCACTCTTTTTACTAAGAGGGTCAATGGGGAGCTTTTCGTTTGCCAATTATATGTTGATGATATTATCTTTGGCTCTACTAACAAAGATTTCAATGATGAATTCTCAAAGCTTATGACCGATAGGTTTGAGATGTCTATGATGGGAGAGATGAAGTTCTTCCTTGGTTTTGAGATCAAGCAATTGAGAGGAGGAACCTTCATCAACCAAGCAAAATATCTCCAAGACATGCTCAAGAGGTTCAAGATGACCGAGATGAAAGGTGTTGCCACTCCTATGGTTACCAAATGTCATCTTGCACTTGATCCCAATGGTAAAGAGGTGGATCAAAAGGTATATCGCTCCATGATTGGATCCTTGCTTTACCTTTGTGCATCTAGACCGGACATAGTGTTGAGTGTTGGTGTGTGTGCAAGGTATCAAGCTTCTCCTAAGGAGAGCCACATGATAGCTCTCAAGAGAATCTTTCGATATTTGGTTGATACCCCAAGATATGGTATTTGGTACCCCAAAGGCTCAAGTTTTATTCTCAATGGATACACCAATGCGGATTGGGTGGGAGACAAGGATGATAGGAAATCAACCTCCGGGGCTTGCCAATTTCTTGGTAGGTCCTTGGTGTATTGGTCATCTAAGAAGCAAAATTGTATATCTCTCTCCACCGCCGAAGTCGAATATGTTGCCGCCACAAGTGGATGCACTCAATTGTTATGGATGAGGCAAACTTTAAAGGAATACGGTGTCATTTGTGACAAAGTGCCTCTATTATGTGACAATGAAAGTGCTATCAAGATTGCCTATAATCCGGTGCAACATTCAAGAACGAAGCATATTGAGATCCGGAATCATTTCATTAGGGATCATGTTGCCCGTGGTGATATTGAGCTTATCTATGTTCCTACCAAAGATCAACTTGCCGATATATTCACGAAGCCTCTTGATGAAGCAAGGTTCACTTATTTGAGGAATGAGCTAAATATCATTGATTCAAGGAGTATAGCTTGACCATCTTGCAAACACACCTTCGTCTCAAAACTTTATTTGGCTTAGATGTTGGCATGGAAATAGGGGGAGTGCGGTTTAAATTATTGAGCTATCCCTCCCCCCATAATGCCAACATTAAGAAATCATTCTCTTTATATCATATGTTGATATGTGAGCTTCAATGATGAGTAGTGGCTTGGACCCAAGATATATCTTCGCGGTGTCATGCCACAACACTCATATATGGTGGCCTAGGCCACCACACTCTTCTTTGTGAAGAGTTGGAGTTATTTGGATCTTATCGCCTTTTATTTGACAACTCCATGTTCTTATGGGAAATCACTCTAGTTTGGCCTTATTTGCTCATATCTTGCAAACTTGAGTGATCATGTACCATTAACAGTTTGTATCTTCTAAAACCTAAGCCTACTCTCTCCTATAAGCCACTTCCATCTTGCTCATTTGTCATGTTTGGTAAAAAACTTGGAGTTTGAGGTTTTTCGGTCGGATGATCTAGGTTGCTCCATCTTATTGGTAAATTTGCATCTTATATGTGACGTGATACATTATTGCATCGCATATGGGTCTATGCAAATAACCAACAAAAGATGGGCCGGATTCCCGGTGTTCTGGAATTTCCCAGAAAACCGGATAATCCGGCCCCAGGGCACCCCGGAAAATCCGGCCCGGCCGGATTATCCGCCCTAAACTAGGGCCGGATTATCCGGCCTGGGCAGATCGTGGAAGGGCTGAGGACGAGGCCGCGGGGGGCAATCGGTTCACACCACCCCCCACGCGCCTCTCTCTCCTCTCTCTCCTCTCAAGGTCGCCGGAACTCCTCCTCCTCGCCGGAGACGCTCCGTCCGCTCCCTCTCGGAGTTTTTGGGTGGATCGGGTGCATCTCCTCCCTAGCTACCTTCTCCTCCAAGCGGTTTCCACAATGGATGTGGGTATGATTCACAATCTCTAACCCTAGATGTTGTGTTTTATATGTGCTATTTTCTTGGTGGAATTGGTGTCTAGTTGTTCCAAATCAAATGTAGTATACTCCTCTTGCATGCTATGAGGCCGATCTGGTCTTAGACAAGTGTTTGATTGGAAGAACTGCAACTTTCGCAGGGCCGGATTATCCGGCCCCCGCCAGACCGGATTATCCGGCCAGGCCGGATTATCCGCCCCCAGGGGACTCCGGATTATCCGGCCTGGAGCTTCATCGCCGCTGCAGTTTGTTTCAATCTGTCATGTCTAGATTTGTACCGACTTATAGTATGTTTCTAGAGTATATTACTGTATCTCACATGACTTATGAGCATTACCTTCTCTTTGCTACCCGCCTTTGCTTCTCACAGGTGGTGCTTCTCGGGGTGGTCGGAGACGTTCTAGGCATGATCGATCAAGTGATGAGTTTGCATCCAATGCACCTCGCAAGTCCGTCGCTTCAAGGCGGAAGAACAAGGAAGTGAGGGAAAACTACAAGACCATGGACCCTATCTCTTATTCCGCTATCCGCATGAAGAACTGGTATGAATACCTCCCAAGGGATGAAGAGATAGAGGGCAGGAGATACTGGTGCATGGAGCAGGAGTTCATCTACAAGGACATCTATGAGCCCATGAAGAATCTGAGACCCATGCAGTCTATTGATGTGGACCTTCTGGCAGTCAACAATCACTTTGAAGATGCAATCTGGGTAGCTGGCAGGATGGGCTTGAAGGATATCATGAAGATTCAATGTGACTATAGCCCAGAGTTGGTGAAGCAATTCTTTGCCACATTGGCAATCAAGAAAGATGATGATCGCACTATGGAATGGATGACGGGCTCCACTCACTGTAGTGCCTCTCTACGCCGATTTGCTGGTTTTCTTGGAGTTCCTGCAGAAGGTGGTCGTCGCCTTCATGGACCACAGAAGACAGATAAGAATGCACTGGTTCATCTCTATACCTCAGCGGGAACAGTTGGTTCTGCCAAGGGACTGCTTCCTATCTACAGTCAGTTGCTCCGGTTCTTTCGGGCAACCATTTGCCCAAGTGGTGGTAACAATGATACTCTCCGGGGAGCCCTTGTGGATCTTATGCACCTCAGCTATAGGTGTGCTCGTGATGTCGATGAGGAACGGGATTTCACTCTTGATGTCATGGACTTCATATTTCATGATATCCATGATGCCATGGTCTCCCGGACCACCATACCTTATGCACCCTACATCTAGCTTCTCATCAACAACTCTGTGGCTTTGGGTGGTGAAGACTTGAGTGGGTACCCTTTGGTGAAGCACAGTGTCAAGAAGGCCTACAGGCTTAAGCCAGTCTCTTCTGCTGTACCTGCACCTGACTCTTTCATGGGTGATGCTCGTTCTAGTGGTTTTGCTCCTGCTCGCCATCTTGATGTCCCGGCTATGAGGAAGCAAGTGAGCCGGCTTAGTTGGTTTCAGCGTCACATCCTTTGCATGAACATTGAGATCCATTAGGAGAACTATGCGGCCAGCCGAGAGCGTTCTGAGATTAAGCATACTCAGGCGGTTATTCTACACAAGCTCAGTGGTGATCAAGGACCCCCGCCTCAGCCTCCAGCTCACCAAGGTTACAGTGGATGGCATTCTGCACAGGTTCCATGGAGTGATCTTGATGATTGCCTTCAAAGGTCCAACCTCACTCGCCGCCCTCCGGATGCACCTGACGCTGAAGATGAAGATGAGGAAGCGGCATACCAGTCCGATGATGAAGATGCCTCCGAGTGATTCCCATGGGACGTGTAGCATCGCGCTTGTCCCCTTTTTGGTGTCTCGATGCCAAAGGGGGAGAAGTGTTCTATTAGGACTCTCGGGGATTTGCATGGTTTGGGCACAAGCATATGCGTTTATCATTCTTATATTGCTTGTGTTCCCTCTTATTTGAACTATTTGGTTTGTTTGTGTGCCGTTCAAAACTATGTGCTATGTGGTGTGAGACATTGTTATGGTTTTCGGATTTCTATTTGTTGAGATCAAGGATATTACATTATGTGTGATGCTATATCTCCGTATTATATATCTACACATGGGTATGATTTCTTGCATCCTATCTCAACTTCATATTTGTCGATGTCTATTGTTAGAGCTCATGTTAGATATCTCTTGTGTTGAGGCACCTCACTCCTATGTGTTGTGTATTTGTATTCAAATGCAAATTACTTATATGCACACATGTAGGGGTAGTGCCTCTATGTTTTGCCATCATGCTTGTCTCTATAGTGATTCTCTTGCAAATCCGTATATTGTCATCAAACACCAAAAAGGGGGAGATTGAAAGAACACCTCTCACATTATGTTTTGTGTGTTTGATGTCAATATATGTGATACACTAATTTTTGTTTAAGTGCTACAGGGATTACATAGATACATGTTCATGTGTGTTGGATATGGTCAGTCTGTCAAAAGAAAACAGCAAAAAGTTGGTCAGGCCGGATAATCCGGGCCGGATATTGTGGAAATATCCGGCCCCCAGTTTTCGGCTAAGTCTTTGAGGAAAAGCAGCGCAGTATAGTGGCCGGACATTTGCCCGGATATTGTCCCGGTTTTGTACCCGGGCCGGATATTTTGGAAATATCCGGCCCCCTCGAATTTGGCTAAGGACCTGAAGAAAATCAAGTCTGGCATGGGGCCGGACATTTGGCCGGATTTTGTCATGGTTTTGTCCCAGAGGCCGGATTATCCGGGGGGGGGGGATTATCCGGCCCTTACTTAGGCCGGAATATCCGGCCCCCCGGAAGCCGCAACGGCTCATTTTCCGGGGGTATAAATACCCCCTTCTTCTACCTTGGATGTTTGCTCAATCATTGCTCAAGAAATCTGCCAAGCCACCTCCATTAGAGCCACCTCAAGAAACACAAGATTTGCAAGATCTCCTTCCTCCCCCAACCAAAGCTCTTGATCTTTGGAGATTCGAAGGAGAAGACACCGATCTACATCCTCACCGAAGCGTTCTTCATTTCCCCTCTCTTGTTTGAGGGATCTCATGCTAGTGTTCCTATTTGGTTCCCTAGTTGATTTGTGTTGATGTGTTGTTGTTGATTGTTGTATTGTTACAGATTTGGGAGCCTCCAATTCAGTTGTGGATGTGTGCCCCAAGAACCTTGTAAAGGCCCGGTTTCCGCCTCGAGGAAATCCCTTAGTGGAAGTGGGCTAGGCCTTCGTGGCGTTGCTCACCGGAGATCTGAGTGAAGCCTTCGTGGCTGTTGGTTTGGCTTTCGTAGCAACCACACTCCTCCAAACATAGACGTACCTTCTTGCAAAGGAAGGGAACTACGGGAATCATCTCCGTGTCATCGCGTGCTCCACTCTCGGTTACCTCTATCCTATTCTATCTCTTATATTGCTTAGCTATATCTTGCTTAGTTGTTAGCCTTGTCATATAGGTAAATTCACTTAGTTGCATATCTAGAGAATTTACCTTTTGTGTCAAGCCTAAATTGAAAAAGAACTGAAAATTGGTTAGCACCTATTCACCCCCCCCCCCCTCTAGGTGCGGTATACGATCCTTTCAGAGGCGTCGAAGAAGGTCCGTGGTGCAAGCCGTTAAGATGATGTCATCGACGTAGAGCAGCAGGTACGCGGTGTCGGCGCCTTGGCTGTAGACAAACAGCGAGGCATCGGAGCGTGTCAAGCGGAAGCCGAGGTGATGAAGGAACGCTGCGATGCGCTGGTACCACGCGCGAGGTGTCTGCTTGAGTCCGTATAACGAACGCGAGAGCAAGCACACGTGGTCGGGGTGAGTGGTGTCGACGAACCCCGTAGGCTGCTGACAGAAGACCTGCTCCTCAAGGTGACTAAGGAGAAAGGCATTGGACACATCCATCTGATGAACTGGCCAAGCGCGGGAGACCGCAAGCTGGAGGACAGTGTGAATCGTCCCAGGCTTGACAACCGGGGCGAAAGTGTCGGTGAAGTCGATGCCGGCTCGCTGACGAAAGCCGTGTACCACCCAGCGCGCCTTATGGCGATCCAGGGTCCCATCAGGATGGAACTTGTGCTTGAAGACCCACTTCCCGGTGATGATGTTGGCGTGGGGCGGTCGAGGGACGAGCTGCCACGTCTGGTTACGCTGGAAGGCGTCAAACTCCTCCTGCATGGCCGCATACCACATGGGGTCGTGGAGGGCCGCCTGAGCGGAGGCGGGCAGCAGTGACGGTGCAGAGGTCGATGCAGTGCAGACGTACTCATCGGAGGGGTACCGCGTACTCGGGCGAGAGATGCCCGCGCGTGCGCGGGTGAGGGGTCCCGCGAATGGTGGCGGGGTGATGTCTACGGGAGCTTCTATTCTTGTAGACAGTGTTGGGCCTCCAAGAGCAGAGGTTTGTAGAACAGCAGCAAGTTTCCCTTAAGTGGATACCCAAGGTTTATCGAACTCAGGGAGGAAGAGGTCAAAGATATCCCTCTCATGCAACCCCGCAACCACAAAGCAAGAAGTCTCTTGTGTCCCCAACACACCTAATAGGTGCACTAGTTCGGCGAAGAGATAGTGAAATACAGGTGGTATGAATAAGTATGAGCAGTAGCAACGGTGCCGGAAAAGTGCTTGGCGTGTAGTTGATGGTGGTGGTATTGCAGCGAGTAGTAACGCAAAGAAACAAGTAAACAAGCAGTAGTAACTCAGCAGTATTTAGGAACAAGGCCTAGGGAATAGACTTTCACTAGTGGACACTCTCAACATCGATCACATAACGAATCGGATAAATGCATACTCTACACTTTTGTTGGATGATGAACACATTGCGTAGGATTACACGAACCCTCAATGCCGGAGTTAACAAGCTCCACAATAATGCTCATGTTTAAGTAACCTTTAGTGTAAGATAGATCAACGGACTAAACCAAGTACTAGCATAGCATGCACACTCGTCACCTTCATGCATATGTAGGAGGAATAGATCACATCAATATTATCATAGCAATAGTTAACTTCGCAATCTACAAGAGATCTTGATCATAGCATAAACCAAGTACTAACACGGTGCACGCACTGTCACCTTGCACACATGCAGGAGGAATAAACTACTTTAATAACACATCACTAGAGTAGCACATAGATAAATTGTGATACAAACATGCTGCAATCATAAAGAGATATAAATAAGCACCTCACTATGCCATTCGACAGTGAATAAGTATTCTGTGAAATCTAGCCTAAGAGACCCACACGGTGCACACACTGTCACCTTTACACACGTGGGACGAGGAGTCTCCGGAGATCACATAAGTAAAACTCACTTGACTAGCATAATGACATCTAGATTACAAGCATCATCATATGAATCTCAATCATGTAAGGCAGCTCATGAGATTATTGTATTGAACTACATAGGAGAGAGATGAACCACATAGCTACCGGTACAGCCCCGAGCCTCGATGGAGAACTACTCCCTCCTCATGGGAGCAGCAGCGGTGATGAAGATGGCGGTGGAGATGGCAGCGGTGTCGATGGAGAAGCCTTCCGGGGCACTTCCCCGCTCCGGCAGGGTGCCGGAACGGAGATCCTGTCCCCCGCATCTTGGCTTCGCGATGGCGGCGGCTCCGGCAGGTTTCGTGGGTTTCGTCAATTGGTATCGGGTTTTCTGATCCAGGGGCTCTTTATAGGCGGAGAGGCGGCGCAGGAAGGTCGAAGGGGGTCCACACCCTAGGGGCGCGCCCCCCTTGGCCGCGCCGGGCTAGGGTTTGGTGGCCCCGTGCCTCTTCTCTCGGCGGTTCTCGTGTGTTCCGGATGCTTCCGGGTAAAATAGGAACCCGGGCGTTGATTTCGTCCGATTCCGAGAATATTTCGTTACTAGGATTTCTGAAACCAAAAACAGCAGAAAACAGAACTGGCACTTCAGCATCTTGTTAATAGGTTAGTTCCAGAAAATGCACGAATATGACATAAAGTGTGCATAAAACATGTAGATAACATCAATAATGTGGCATGGAACACAAGAAATTATCGATACGTTGGAGACGTATCACGGGGGCAGCGGCGAGGGAGCACGGGCGGGTGGTGACGGAGCGGCACCCGGCGAGGACGAGGTGTCGCCCGGCGAAGACGGCGCGGCGCCCGAGCTGGGGCTCGAGGGCGACGCAGGCAGCGTCGAGGCGGGCGTCGGCGCAGGTGTGGTGACCCTGCATACCACTGCATGTTGTAGTATGCCAGTCGTTGATATAACATTCACGAAGTACCATTCCACAAATGTTACATCCCTCAGAGTAGTACAACAGAACATAGCAGGGTCCATAACTCATTCACATATTATTACAATAAACATACACAAGTCGTCTCGGAGCTCCTCTTGGGTCCTAAGAGGATAACTCCTGGGTTCGAGGTGAACCCAGCTTAACTTACAATACCATAGTCTCATTAAACTAAACATTTATTTAATCGAGTAGCTAGGTATTAGGAGTTCGTGCTGCTCGGCCACTACTACTTGCGGATAACCCTAGGCTTGTTCTCCTCCGGAAGCCTCCTCGGATCCGTAGACGATGATGTAGTCTACGCCTTCAACACCTCCGGAGAGGTCTGGTTCCTCGTAGCCGATGATCTCGGCTCCATCATTGTTGTCGTAATCCTCCTCCAGATGATTCAGACAATCTAAGCAGGGGATTTAAGAGTGGTATGAGTACGAGCGTACTCAACAAGTTCATTATAGATAAGAGGTGTTTTATGCACTAGCTACGATATTAGACCAGAAAGTCTAATACCAATGCAAGTTTTGATAAACATTTCTTCAAGAGATTGCTTTTATTTCAAAGAGCTATGTCCGTCGGCCTTCACCGGTTTACTAGAACTTCATGGAGCTCCTTTCCGGCCGCGTTCGCAGTTCCTCAATCCCGGAACAGGGAGTGACAGGTCACAGTTCTTACACTCTGCAGAGGTGTGTTGCTTTACCCATAAGAGATCTTAACCTTGGTGCCAACCGGGCAGCTTTCCCTCCACACTTCCTTTGGTGTGAGGCCCGGTATAAGGTCTAGCCAATCATGTTCCTCCGCTACCTCGAACACCCACCCTTTGTTGCATGCGCCGACCCTGGGTCCACGTCGGTCCCATTATTCCCGTAATTTCAGGGTGGACCCCGACCACGACAACAGTGCTGGGCTCTTACCATACACTCCTACGCCGGTGGCTGCAACCCATCATAGACCGCAATACCGTGGGGATTTAGAATGGGATCCCCACCCTACCGCTTGCACTTTGCACGACAAGTGTCTACGGACTATGCCGTGGGGACTTAAGGCTTCCCCAGCCTACCGCTTGCCGCCGACAGATACAAGTGTCTACGGTAAAGCGCATCCGTTGATGAACGAGAGGTGGAAACACTTTTGACTACTCCGTCCCACTCCGGATCTTATGGTTAACACGGGTATTACGGCACAAGAATCACTGGCGACATTTGTTGTTTAATCCTAGATGGATATAAACCCTTGCAATGGAACCTCCACCATATCAACACAATCCATGGTTCCATTGCCCACCACATAGTCATATTCATAGTTATGAAAATAGTGGTTTTGTTTTTCATGCAGTAGTGATAAATATAGTACTTTGCAAGTAATTTGGTAAAAATACTCAAATGACATGAGCAAGCGATGAACTTGCTCGAACACCGCAAAGTTCTGCAGCTTGGAAGGTATGGACTGACCCTTGTCCTCTTGTTCTGAAAAATAGCATCATTGTCCGATAAGGGCAATGGTTAAAGAAGCAATTATGCATGATTCCATTTTTAGGGTTTGTTCCCCCCTTCCGATGTCGTTATTATTTTATGTAAGAGGTTAATACTAAGAATAATTTGGGGATACTTGTTTAAGAGTAAAATACTACCTTGAAATGTTGTCAAGGTGTTTTTAAAATCCAAATGCATTAATGGACTTAATTTCATTATTGAAAATAATATGTGTGATTTAAATCATTATTTAAATCATAAAATTAAGATTCATTCTTAATTGTCTTCAAAAATTCTCTTTGATATTTTATTTAGTTAGAGAATTTTATGCTGATCTATTTTCATATTTTTAATTATTTTTTTAGAGCTATATAACATTTCTTACATAATTTCAAAGTTTCTGTATTTCTTGGAATTAGGAAATGACCTAAATGCCCTTGGGCCCCACCTGTCAGGGTGGCCCAACGGGTTAGGTCGCACCCGAGCCACCCTTTGGGCTCGGTCGGCCCATTTGTCCTCTCTCCTCTCCTCGCGCAGAAACCCTAACCTCTCTCTTGCTCTCGCGACACCGTGGTCGCCTCGCCGTCGCCGAATTATTCCGACCGCCACCGGCCGTCCCCGCCGGCGAGATCGGACGCAATCGAACGGCCGCACGACGGCGCACCGATCGGTCCGCACCGATCTGTGTTTCCTCGCCGCCACCGCTCTTCCCCAACACCGCTGCGACATGGCCGAGGGTTTCCGCGGCCACCTCGTCGCAGCCGTTGATCCTGGCGCCGTGGCGTGGCCGTGTGCCCCGCCGTGGTTGCGCTGGAGCCCTGCGCCTCGGCGACCGCCTGGCTTGGCCGCGGCTTGGTGCTGCCGTGGCCGGTCCGTGCCGCCGTGCCGCCATGGCACGCTGTGGTGCTGCTGCTCCAGGTATGTGCGCCGCCTACACTACTTCTACTTGATTTCCTTCTCCTCCTCTTCTTCGTCTAGCTTAGTCACAGGCTTACCGTGCCTCATAGTGGTACGGCCATGCCGTGATGCTACTGCTGTTCTGCTTGTGTTGCTGTGCTGCTGTGCTGCTCATGCTGTTCAAGCCACTGCCTCTACTGGCCCTGGCCATTGTTGCCCTGGCCATTCCAGTGCTTACTATTCATGCTAGGTTCCTCCCTGTGCCTCTGTCTTGTTCCTATGCTTGCCTGATACTCATGTGTGATCATGGATGCTTTTCTGGCTTAGCTGTAGATTGCTATTATTGCAAATTTGCAAGTGCCAGTGTTGTTGTGGCTAATTCTTGTGTTCTAACTCCTGAACCTGCTTTCCTGAGCATTACTGTTAGCTTGATGGTATGATTCAGTGATGAACATGAAGTATTTTACTTGTTTGTTATGGTCCAGTGTACCTCATGTATTTGATGTGCTTCTGGATACAATTGTAAATGATTTATGTAATTGTCTGTGATATAACTGTTGCTTAACTGTGGCTAGTTCATTTATATGATTCATGGATTGCTTCCAGGCTTGCCCTTGTCAAGCTTTTGTATGCTAAGGCAAGCCCTGATGATCATATAATCATCAGTACTTGATGATTTTCTGCTGTCCTATGGCTTGTGCTTCACTGATGCTTTTACTTGACCTGTGTGGTACTCAAGCATGTGCTGGTGCATGCTCTTGCTTACCCCAGCACCTGCTGTGGCTTGCAGTGATCTTCTAGATCATGAGCAAGTGTATGTATTACTGGTTGCTTGTGTATTTCAATTATCTGTCTAGTTTGGCTTAATCACATGGATAATTGATGTGAACTGCTCTGCAGTTATGATCATTTCATTGAGTTTGGTAGGGTTAGATGGATGCCAACCCTGGTTGTGCACCCTAGCCCTCCTTTTGAACCCTACTGGGTGATGATATCTGAGCATGGTTTCTTTGTTGGAATTGGTTAAGTGGTTGAGGTGATCCTGGCAGTATTCATGTGTTGCCCTGGGATGGCTCCCCTATTTGGTGGCTTTCTGTGATGGATAGATGCTCACTGGCTAGTCACTTAGTGAATTTCCAGTAGCCTTGATGTTGATAATTAGGATAGGCACATGTTGCCTGTCTATCTGATGGTTTAGCTAGGTCAATAGGTGCTTTGTGATTCTGAATGGCTGCAAGGAGTGAATCCATGCTGGATTTCTCTGGTTTTGACACTATGTTGTCCTAACCAGTGTTCCCTGGTTTATTTTCCTTTTAGCCTTGGTTGTACTTGCTGGCACCAATTGGTTTAGTAACCAAATGATGATACACCCAGGGTTTTCTACCCTCCTGTGCTCCTGTGATGCAAGCATGCTTAAGTATGAGCAAGATATGATCTTGCTCAGGCTCTTGTGTGGTATACCTCACTCCAGCTCCTAGAATTAAGTGTTGTTGTAGAGGATTGCTTCTGTGATGCTTGGTTTGCTTGCCCTTCTCCTCATTACAAGCTTGTGGTGCTTTACTCCATCTGGTACTTGCTCACAGCTGACAGTTCTTGGTGAAACTGTCCCTGGATGGTTTCTGGTGGCTTGTTGTTCTTCCTGTTCTAAGTGTTCTTGGTGTTCTTGGTGAACTTGCCACTGCTGCTTGTCGATGACTGAACAAATGGCTAGGGTTTGGCTTCTGAAAAGTTTATATGTGGTGCTCCCTGGCTCTCCCTGGTCGACAGCTCGGGTCTGCACACTTGGTGACTCACTGATGATGTGTGTGTGTGTTGTGCCACATGCACACACAGTGGCTTGGTGTTGAGCATGCACACATGCTGTGTGTGCTGCTTGTGTGTATGTGTGCACCAGGTCCTTTGAACTTGGCTTGGAGAGGATCAGCTCGGCAGAGCTGTGATATTATCCACCATATTCACTTCTTTTCTGATCTGCCAAGTGGCTTTGCCACTTGGCTTAATTCTGTTTTTGCTTTGATTTGTGCAGGGATCATCCATTGAGCAAAATGATCATGGAGTTCATCAAATCCAAGATCAAGTGAAGATGATCTTGTAGAATTTAGACTAGGATCATTAACTTGTAATTTTTCTTTATTTTTCTTTCTTCTATACTGCCCATTTATGTAATGTGTTGTATTATTCATTTAATTCACTTATGAATATTGTAATGACTTTGTAAATTGTGTGATGATCAATAAAGCTCAAAGTTTTCCCTAATGAGCTTTACTTTAT
This sequence comes from Lolium rigidum, assembly GCF_022539505.1. NCBI lineage: Eukaryota > Viridiplantae > Streptophyta > Magnoliopsida > Poales > Poaceae > Lolium > Lolium rigidum. The sequence goes on from NC_061508.1 coordinate 138,525,492, forward strand.
TATAATTGTTCATCTTGTTTATTATTGATTATTTACTTAATGAATTTCCTCAATTGAATTATTTAGGGTATTTATTTAATGTTTGAATTTGAAATTCAAATTCAACCTTGGTTTGAATTCAACCATGTCACTTCATTTAGAATTCAACCATGCAAACTCTCCCCTCTCTTCTCAAAACTTTAAACTAGGGAAGTGAGATGCAAGTTTGTCGCACTCTCGAAACCCTAACCCTGTAAGGTGTCGAGAGAGAAACTTGTCCCCCTTCGATGCAGTTTTTGTTTAAAAGCGCGAAATTTCCCCAGAATTTACTATGCAATGCACATCCCTTTCTAAAATCTACCCCTCGATCGTCTCTAAACCTGGGACATTACAGCAGGCGTCGACGCGGGGTCACCCGAGACATGGCTCGAGGGTGACCCAGAGGGCGGCGAGGCAGCACCCGAGCCAGAGCTCAAGGGGGCTGCGGTGGACGACGAGGCAGTGCCCGAGTCCGATCTCCCTCTCATACTCCATTGTTAGAAAAACCAAAAGCCTCAGATCTCCCTCCTCCTCCACGCAAACTCAAATCCCTTCGGGGAAACGATAGAGGAGGACCCGATCTACTATTCTACGAAGCCAAATCTCATTCCCCCTTGTATTCATCAAGAAGCTTGCTCTCTAGGGTTCCTTGGAAACCCTAGGTGGGCAAGAGTGGTCCGGAAGCATCCGGGCTATGGATTTGCTCCTGACAAGATTGTGAAGGTTTGGAGGCTACCTCAAAGTCTACCACAAGTGAGTGAGCTATTCCTTTGTGGGATAGGCTCTGGAGAATAGGGTGAGCCTTCGTGGCGTGGGGAATCCTTCGTGGGACCTCCACCCCTCCAAACGTGACGTACCTTCTTGCAAAGAAGGGAACACGGGAATAAACCCTCGTCTCCGTGTGCTATCGGTTATCTCTAACCGAACTCCTTACTTGTGATATAACTGCCTGTGAGGGCTTTCGTGCTCGAGTTACTTGTATCCTCATATAGGTTGTCTCACCTAGTTTGCATTAGGATCACCTTTATATTCCGCAAAGCCTAATATTGCAAAGAAAGAATTAAAATATGTAGAAACCTATTCACCCCCCCCCCCTCTAGGTTTACCATCTCTGAACTTTCAAGGACGCGCTCAGCTCGGCCGTTCTGCTGGGATGTGTATGGGCAAGTGAGGCGAAAAATGGTGCCATGGGAAGCAAGAAGGTTGCGGATGGTGGTGTTGTCAAACTCCTTACCGTTATCGGTTTAGAGGGCATGAATGGGGCGACCGAATTGGGTGGAGACATAGGCGTAGAAAGTGGTGAGGGTCTGGGCTACATCGGATTTCTTCCGGAGAGGGAACGTCCATACAAAGTGAGAAAAATCATCTAACAAAACAAGATAGTATAGAAAGACGGATGTAATATCCCAGGATTAGAGACAATCGAAGGGTAGAATTTAGAAAGGGATGTGCATTGCATCGTAAAATCTGGGGAAATTTTGCGCTTTTATTGAAAAACTGCATCAAAGGGGGACAAGTTTCTCTCTCGACACCACTCAGGATTAGGGTTTCGAGAGTGCGATAAACTTGAACCTATTAGTCAACACTTAGGGTTTTCGAGAAGAGAGGGTAACAATTTCTTTCTCAACTTAAGTTGCATGATTGAATTCAGATAAGATATGTTTGAATTCGTTCTGCTGGGATGTGTATGGGCAAGTGAGGCGAAAAATGGTGCCGTGGGAAGCAAGAAGGTTGCGGATGGTGGTGTTGTCAAACTCCTTACCGTTATCCGTTTAGAGGGCATGAATGGGGCAACCGAATTGGGTGGAGACATAGGCGTAGAAAGTGGTGAGGGTCTGGGCTACATTGGATTTCTTACGGAGAGGGAACGTCCATACAAAGTGAGAAAAATCATCTAACAAAACAAGATAGTATAGAAAGACGGATGTAATATCCCAGGATTAGAGACAATCGAAGGGTAGAATTTAGAAAGGGATGTGCATTGCATCGTAAAATCTGGGGAAATTTTGCGCTTTTATTGAAAAACTGCATCAAAGGGGGACAAGTTTCTCTCTCGACACCACTCAGGATTAGGGTTTCGAGAGTGCGATAAACTTGAACCTATTAGTCAACACTTAGGGTTTTCGAGAAGAGAGGGTAACAATTTCTTTCTCAACTTAAGTTGCATGATTGAATTCAGATAAGATATGTTTGAATTCCAAATTCAAACATTATTTAAACATTTATAATTCAAAATTGGATAATTCAATAAACACTTATAGAAATTGGAAAAGTATTAAATAAAGAACAATAGAACAAATATTAAAAGCTCATTAGGGAAAATTGAGCTTTATTGATTATCACACAAGATACAATATCATTTACAATATTCACATGAATAATCATCATTACAACACATTACAAAAATTGAAGATAAGAAAAAGAAAAGGAAAAAATTACAAAATATTACAAATGGCTAAACTAGCTAAATTCTTCAAGAACTTCTTGATCAACTTATGATGAAGAACTTCTCGATCATCTTCTTAAAACCTGCATAGAGAAACAACAAAGACAAAAACATGGATTATGCCAAGTGGCAATGCCACTTGGCAAGTTAGGGAAGAAATGGTAATTTGATGGATAATATCAAGCTGCCGAGGGAACCAAGCCAGAGGACCAAGTCCCAACCTGTGAAGCACACAGACAGCTCACAAGGGGTGTTGCATGTCTCACATCACACACATAGGCCAGGGGAGGGTCACCTGACCAGCTTTGCTGTCGACCACAGGAGCAAGGAGAGAACCATATAAAACCTTTTCAACAGCCAAAAACCCTAGCAGCTCATCGACAGATTCTCCAAAGGGTAAGAACATCAAGAACAGCAAGAACATGAAGAACAGCCAGAGCTGTTCAACCTCTCCAAAACCACAAGAAATTAATCAAGCACAAGCTAGCTGGAGGAGCAGGACGGGCTGAGCCAACCAACAGAAGCAAAACCTCTACATCAGCACACTTTCTAGGATCTGGAGTGAGGTATACACATATGATCATGAGCAAGCACATGTTTTGCTCATAGATAAGCATACACATGCATCACATAAGCAAAGAAGGGTAGAAAACCTTGTTTGTATCATCACTTGGCTGCCAAGCCATTTGGTGCCAGCAAACAAGGAATAGGCTAGGAGGAAATCAACCAAGGGAACACTGGATGTGTCAGCACAGTGACACAACCAAGGAAATCCAGCATGGATCTCATCCTATATAGCCAACCAAAGTCACCTAGCACCTAGCAGCTAGCTATACCATCAGATATGCAGAAATATAAGTCTTCTGCAAATATTTGTCAACATTAAAAGCTTCTGGCAACCAAATATGATCAACCAGCAAGCATTTATCCATAAACAGCAAGCCACCTGAGGTGGGAGCTACCAAAACAGCAAGATATTGCTGTTAAGGCCACCTCAACCACACCATCATTTAAACCATCAATCCAGGCACACTTATCATCACCCAAATGGGTTCAAAGTGTAGGGATTCGTTGCATAGAAAACAAAAAATTTCCTACCGCGAGAACGCAATCCAAGCCAAGATGCAATCTAGAAGACGGAAGCAACGGGGAGATGATCGAGACTCACCCTTGAAGATTTCCAAAGCCTATAAGAGTAGGCTCTTATTGCTGAGGTAGACGATCACTTGCCGCTTGCAAAAGCGCGTAGAAGATCTTGATCACGGTGCCACGATCGGGCAGCACCTCCGTACTCGGTCACACGTTCGGTGTTGATGAAGACGACGTCCTTCTCCCCGTTCCAGCGGGCAGCGGAAGTAGTAGCTCCTCCTTGAATCCGGCAGCACGACGGCGTGGTGGCGGTGGTGATGGAGAACTCCGGCGGAGCTTCGCTAAGCGTGCGGGAGAGGTGGAGGAGAGAGGGGCCGGCTAGGGTTTGGGAGAGGGGTGGCCGGCCACTATGGGGTGCGGCCTCCTTGAGGGCTTGTGGTGGCCGGCCCCCTCCCCTATGCCCCTCATTATATAGGTGGAACCCCCAAGTGTTGGACTACAAGTCTTCGAATAAGACCCCAACCCAAAACCTTCCATGTAGTAGGGAAACCTACCCAAGGTGGGACTCCCACCCAAGTGGGATTCCCACCCTTCCATGAGGGGGGGTGGCCGGCCACCTAGGTGGAGTCCACCTTGGACTCCCCCCTCTAGGGTTGGCCGGCCATGGGAGGTGGAGTCCCTTCGGGACTCCGCCTTCCAAATTGATTTCTTCCGGACTTTTCTAGAACCTTCTAGAACCTTCCATAAAATCTTCCGGATCATTTTAAATCTTATAAAATGACTTCCTATATATGAATCTTATTCTCCGGACCATTCCGGAACTCCTCGTGATGTCCGGGATCCCATCTGAGACTTCGAACAATACCTCGAACTCCATTCCATATTCAAGTTCTACCATTTCAACATCAAACCTTAAGTGTGTCACCCTACGGTTCGCGAACTATGTGGACATGGTTGAGTACTGACCAATAACCAATAGCGGGATCTGGAGATCCATAATGGCTCCCACATATTCAACGATGACTTTAGTGATCGAATGAACCATTCACATACGATACCAATTCCCTTTGTCACGTGATATTTTACTTGTCCGAGGTTTGATCATCGGTATCACTCTATACCTTGTTCAACCTCGTCTCCTGACAAGTACTCTTTGCTCGTACCGTGGTATGTGGTCTCTTATGAACTTATTCATATGCTTGCAAGACATTAGACGACATTCCACCGAGAGGGCCCAGAGTATATCTATCCGTCATCGGGATGGACAAATCCCACTATTGATCCATATGCCTCAACTCATACTTTCCGGATACTTAATCCCACCTTTATAACCACCCATTTACGCAGTGGCGTTTGATGTAATCAAAGTACCTTTCCGGTATAAGTGATTTACATGATCTCATGGTCATAAGGACTAGGTAACTATGTATCGAAATCTTATAGCAAATAACTTAATGACGTGATCTTATGCTACGCTTAATTGGGTGTGTCCATTACATCATTCATATAATGATATAACCTTGTTATTAATAACATCCAATGTTCATGATTATGAAACTAATCATCCATTAATCAACAAGCTAGTTAAGAGGCATACTAGGGACTCTTTGTTGTTTACATATCACACATGTATCAATGTTTCGGTTAATACAATTATAGCATGGTATATAAACATTTATCATAAACATAAATATATATAATAACCACTTTTATTATTGCCTCTTGGGCATATCTCCAACAGTCTCCCACTTGCACTAGAGTCAATAATCTAGATTACATTGTAATGTACCTAACACCCATGGCATTCTGGTGTTGGTCATGCTTTTCCCTAGGGAGAGCTTTAGTCAACGGATCTGCTACATTCAGATCAGTGTGTACTTTGCAAATCTTTACTTCTCCATCTTCGATGAATCGAGTGGTAACGCAGCTTGATATGCTTCAGCCTCTTGTGTGACCTTGGTTCTTGTGCATTGGCGATGGCACCCATGTTGTCACAGTAGATGACTAGTGGGTCCAATGCACTAGGAACCATACCGAGCTCTACAATGAACCTCTTCATCCATACCGCTTCCGATGAAGCCTCTGAAGTCGCTATGTACTCTGATTCTGTTGAAGACTTTGCCACCGTGCACTGCTTCGAGCTTGCCCAGCTTACTGCAGCACCATTCAATATAAACACGTCCCCAGACTGTGACTTAGAGTCATCAGGTCAGTGTTCCAACTTGCATCGGTGTAACTTGTTACAACGAGCTTTTGGTCACCTCCATAGCAAAGAAACATATCCTTAGTTCTTTTCAAGTACTTCAGGATATTCTTGACCGCTGTCCAGTGTTCCATTCCTGGATCACTTTGATATCTGCTAGTCAAACTAACGAGCATGTGCTATATCCGGTCTAGTACATATCATGGCATACATAATAGAGCCTACTCGCCGAGGCATAGGGGATCCGACTCATCCTTTCTCTTTCTTCTCGCCGTAGCCGGTCCTTGAGTCTTACTCAAGACCTTGCACTGGTAACATAGGTAAGAACCCTTTCTTACTTTCGTCCATTCTAAACTTCTTTAGAATCTTGTCCAGGTATGTACTCTGTGATAGCCCTATTAGGCGTCTTGATCTATCTCTATAAATCTTGATGCCTAACATATACGATGCTTCACCAAGGTCTTTCATTGAAAAACTATTATTCAAATAACCTTTTACACTGCTTAATAGTTCTATATCATTCTCAATCAATAATATGTCATCTACATATAATATCAGGAATGCTAC
>NC_061508.1:138531914-138571479 GCF_022539505.1 Lolium rigidum
TTGCCCACCCAATGATGTTGCGGTATTGTGGCAAGGCGTTAGTCCAGCGGAAACTTGAGGCTGTAGTGGTTAGTTTTGACGACAAAGGCGCCCCCAGAGGTAAGGCCGCCAATGGCGCACGGCTTGAACTAGACCAATGAGCTCCTGCTCGTAAGCGGCTAGAGAGGCATGTCGAGGAGCTATAGTTTTGCTGAAATAGGCAATTGGCCCGCCACCTTGATGCAGTACCACACCGAAACCAGACCCAGATGCATCGCACTCCACAATGAACGGAACTGCAAAGTCAGGTAATTGGAGCACTGGTGCGATGGTGAGTGCAGTCTTGAGAAAGTCGAACGCGTTGGCCACCCCAGAGGTTCAGAGAAACCCATCTTCCTTGAGTAGCGCCATCAGGGGTGCTGCAATGGTGCCGAACCCCCAGATGAACTTGCGGTAGTAGCCTGCAAGACCCAAGAAACCACGCACAACACAAACAATGCGCAGAACTGGCCACTCAACCACAGCGAGGACCTTATCGTTGTCCATGGAAACTCCCCGCTGCGGAGATGGCGTGACCAAGGTAAGCCATGGATTCCTCCCCAAATGAGCACTTGGAGCGCTTGAGGAAAAGCTGATGTGTGCGTATAGCCTCTAAGACGAGCTTGACATGCCGAAGGTGATCCGACCAAGAGGAGTTGTATATCAAAATATCATCAAAGAAAACAATCACAAAACAACAAAGAAAGAGACGGAGTACTTCATTCATCAACGCTTGGAATGTCAGCTGGAGCATTGGTCAGACCAAAGGCCATCACCACAAACTCGAAGAGACCCTCATGGGTGCGGAACGCTGTCTTGTGGATATCATCAGGGGCCATCCGAACTTGGTGGTAGCCAGATCGGAGGTCCAGTTTTGTGAAAAAAGCGAGCGCCATTCAACTCATCCAGCAGCTCATCGACGAGCTGGAATAGGAAACTTGTCCTTGATTTTGACGAGGTTGAGTCCACGGTAGTCGATGGTGACGAGGTTGAGTAGGATGGGTGACGAAAAAGCCGATGAACTATGGCGGATAAGGCCACGAACCAGCATCTTAGCACACTGTCTCTCCAGTTCATCCATTTGAATAGCCAGGTAGCCGTAAGGCCGTGCGGCAACAGGCTACATCCCGGGAATAAGGTGAATATGATGGTCATGGGCGCGCGGCGGCGGCAGTCCCTGGGATTCAGCGAAGACGTCCACGAATGCGGCCAGGAGGCTGTCGAGGATGTCCCTGCTGTCGCACACATGTAATTGGGTAGGCCTTCCTAGTGAGCCTAGCCCTGTCCACTCCACACGGTGATGCGTGTGCCAAAACGACATCCACTGGGCATTGAAATCCCACGGAATTGGTCCTAGGGTTTTGAGGAAGCGCGTGCGAGGATGATGTCAAATCCGCCCAACGGTATGGCGTGCAGGTCGACAATGAAGCGCTCCTTGTCAACTGTGATAGCAGCATGCTTGAGGAGTCCACAACAGGTAACCTTATCACCATTAGCAACCGTGACCCCGAGAGGTGGTGGTTGGAGGAGAAGGGAATCCCCATGACGGTGGCCAACTCCTCGTGGATGAAGTTATGAGTGCTACCGGAATCAAGCAAGGCAATGAGGTCATGATCCCCGACGCGAAGAGCAACCTGCATGGTGTCGGCCGGTGGGAATCCCTGTGACGACCGTGAAGCGAGATTTTGGCTTCCTGGAAATCTGCTAATGGCTCTTCTTCATCGTTTGTTGACTGTATATAGAAAAGACGTTTCCATCGATGTCCCCGAACGAACTTCTCGGTACAGTTGAAACAAAGGCCTTTGGCGTGCCGGTCGTCCATCTCGGCCGGTGTGATTTTTGAATACGAGCGTCGGCGTTGAGCTAGAATATTACGGCAATGCTGCACCGGGGCTAGTCATGGGCTAGCTTTGGTGGCTCGGCCGAGCGGCGGCGGCTGTGGCTGTCGTGACGGTGTTGAGGTGCTCGAATGAAATTGCCAAGTCCATAGCTGCGTCTAAAGTCGCAGGTTTAAGCATCTCGACCTGAGTTTTCATGGGCTCGCCCAGATTGTTCGTGAAGATATCCCGCTCCTTGGCGTCGACAATTGGGTGCACACGAGAGATATTCTCGAGGAAACGCTTGGAGTACTCCACCACGGTGCCAGAGCGGTGTGTCGAGATCAGCTCGCCAAAGGGGTTGGCGCGTGTTAGCGGTCCGAAGTGGTTAGAGATAAGTGTTTGAAACTCTCTCCAGGAAGGCCGGCTTGTCCCATCTTTGCCTCGAGATGGTTGTACCATAAGGCGGCGACATCGGTGAGGTGGTAGGAGGCGAGCCACGTCTTATCGGAATCCCGCATCCGCTGACCAACGAAGAACGAGGTTGCGGCATGTCAACCATGGACATGGGTCGCTTGCCCCGTCAAAAGAGGGAAAGTCGATTTTGTAGAGTCGCGGTGCACGATCGGATGGATCTTACACGGCGGCCAAGTCCCCGGCTTTGGATGCAGCCGCAGGTGGCAGCATGAGCCCGAGGCCACCCGAGTTGAGGTGTGCCCTTCCCTTCAAGCCGGAGGAGGGCCGGATGCTGCGCGCGCTATTGCCGGGATGTATCAGTGAGCCGGCCCGGAGCTTTTGGAGCGTCTCGGCGATGGTCGGTGGCGCGTTCCTCGGCGCATTCAGCCCTCGCGGTTTGATTTACATCGGAGAGGCTGGTGAGAGTCGTGACCACGACGTCATGGTCCTCCTGTTCGTTTGGTGGCGAGTTCTTCTAGGGTTTGCGGAAGGGGCGGAGTGGACATGGCAACCGCCGAGGATTGAAGATGAATCGATACCAAGTTGTCACGGGCTAGGGGTGGGTTGGACCGGAGGCTGTATTTGTGGGAGGTTGGAGGACGAGGGCGAACCTCTCATCGACCTATGGTTGAAGGAGGTGAGGAGGGCGCCGAGGTGCAAGAGCACGAGGTGAGAAGATAGATTATTTTATGCTTGTCCTTATTAATCACATAGGGGTGGCTATAAAAAGCCAATTACAATTGACGTAACGAGACTCCAACTCTAATTCTAATTGGGTGTTGGCATGGTAACCTTCTTCGGGATTAAACCTTTTCAACTTACGACCCGAGACTCTTTAACCTAAATCTAGAAGGATTCTATAATTAAATTAGGGTAGAACTACTGTGGCGCAGGACCCTTGCTCCTATAAATCTGGCCCCACATGGCAAGTAGTGGCATATTTTTTATATTATTAAAAAATATCATCCATCTCACGGTCATCTGTCTTTTTCTCGCCAAGAGTCATATGTGCACAACGTATGGCCACTTGTCCGAGAAAATTGCCCCTCTCGTTATGTGTGCCGCCAATCCCAATCATCTCACTCGACCTTAACCCTTCTCCGCTTAGGGTATTGGTGTTTTTAGAGCCTCACCTCCGCGGCTTATGCCACCGTATCCGCTCCCCGCTCGCATCTAGCTCGCAAATATCACATTGCTGCTTCCTTTGGCTACGCAAACTTGAAGGGGAAGAATCAATATTTCCCGGAAATTTTTACAATGAGAAGCTATCCTCTAGCACAATCATACATAGGGAAAGTTTCTTAATCACATACCTAGAAATATATAACCTAGGCTACCTACCCACATTCTCTAGCCATTATCTAAGCACAATGCCTCCTAGTTGCAATTTCTTCTTATTCCTATAGAACATCTATTAACAAGAATATAAAATCGTAAAATTCTTGTCTTGCGCGGTATAAGTCTAAGGAAATAAAAAAAAAATTCGCTTGTACAATTTGATCCATATCGAATTTATATATCAGAATAGCTGATAGAGGCATTTATTCAAGGAGTCAGATCTACTTACTTTATGGTTCTTTCCAATTTTATGTTGGGTTTGATAAGAACCCTTTTTGCTTTCTTGATAAATAATTGACAATCGATAAAAAAACGTTTTTTTCTTTTATATATATATAACCTGCTTGTTTTATTATAACAAGTCTTATAGGGAAATGCCCGCTAAAAACAAACAAACACATTTGATTCTTAGAAATAGATTGATCTATATGCTCTAAATCCATATACTTTAAATACTACTATTATGTTATAGATATTAATAGTTTTCTTTAACATATACTATTAGTAGTATTTAATTAAACTAAACAAAGTTCAAATTTGACTAAACCCAGAGCGCATGCTAATTGTGAAGTGGGGAGTATAACTTTTTCTACCTCGTGTTGGAGGGTTTTCCACGTTAAATTTTGCTTCTCCGTTGCGTTTTCGTTTATCGTTTTTACGTTATTTGCTTGTCACAATTATAAACAAAAAATACCCACCAAAAACAGAAAAGACGTTAATTAGTTGTATGTCTGGTGATTGGTCGCTGGGATAATTCGTAAAAGTAAACGCATGCTCAAGTAAATCAAAATATCTTCGAATTGTACCAGAAATGTTAAAATCTGGGGCCCAAGCCCGAAAGAATCTTCATCCCTATTGGCTCATGTGGAAGAAAGTAATCTAAAAACCTTTTGTGAACATCAAGCGGTTTTAAATACCCATCACTCCTCTCCCCTTCACACGCCCCATCACCCCGTCTCCGACGCTACACGTACGCCTGAAAGCGGTAACCACCGGGAGCGAGTTGGTTCCACAATTCCCACCACTCGTCGATCCCACTTCCACCACTACTGCCATGCTTCCGAGAAAACAGAGCATCTTCCATCTCGGGGAGGAAGGTGGCGCCGCGTGCCACCGCCGGAGCCTGGTCGGCGCGGCCATGAGCGGCGACGGCAGCACCGCTCGCCGTGGGCGCGACGGTCTCGTCGTCGGGCTCCAGATCCTGGTGCATCATGAGCACCACGCCGGCGGACACGGCCACCACCACCAGCAACACGGCCGGCACGCACACGCGGCGAACGTAGTCCTCAAGCAGATGGTCAGGCCGTTGCGTTCCGCCGCCGTTTCTTGCAGCTTCCTGAAGTCGTGCTCCCTCTGCTGGAGGAGCTCAGCCCCAACAAGGACGTCTTCATGTACAGGTACCAAAATCCAACAACCTTAATACAGCAGGACGCACATCAGGCCAAAACCTCTCGACGTTCTCTGTTGGATGTAAGTACTTTTGACTGATGGACTCTACGTTATACGCAGAGGGACCAAGGGTTCTGCAGCGAGGAGTGCCGGGGGCAGCAGATCCTCGTCGACGAGGCGCGGGAGCGGCGAGGGCAGCCGCGCCACCGCAGCCATCAGCACACGCCCATCCGCAACAGGCCCAGGAAGACGCTACTGGCCGTAGCCTAGCTAGTAGCGGTCAACTACCAACTGCATGGTAGAACGAGTGAATAAGAAGAGATTTTTTGCTTGCATGTTACTGTAGTCGCTTGATCCTGTTGTCAGACACATGCTTCCAGTTGTTTCTTTATTGATAAGTAGAAGAAAGTCCAGAAAACAAAAAGAGATTCATGTACTGTGCCGCTATGTGATCTGTTAGGTTTCGGTCACTTGTGCCCAAAGTGTCCAAATGTGTCACCGGAATAGATTCTGAAAGCTACAAAGGGGATTGACGAACTTTCAAACCTACGAAATTGGGGAATATTGTAATCCTGTCGAAGACGCACTGAGGTTAGGTTTCTAAGAGCATGCACCTTAAAATCCGGCCTTTAAAGCTCGGATAAATGTCCGCCACGATGATTTGAGACGTATTTGGAGACAGTGTCGAAAAGAGATTAAAAATCTATTAAAAAAAGACTCTTAATCTATTAAAAAAGAGACTCTTTCCAATAGTGTGTTTTAAACAACGTCCGGATGCATGCATTTTAATAGAGAGGACCACCACACGTGAGAAAAGTGGATGAAAAAAAGTGTGGAAAAAGAGAATGGCATGCAGAGATTAGGAGACGCATGCATGCATCCGGACGCTGTTTTTGTGCTCGACGTCCCCGATAGAGACTCTATACACTATCGGGGACGTCGGACAAAAAATGGAGGGCTGTTTAGCTTTGGAAGACGTGATTGGAGAGCATTTTTCTCTATTTTTTGTCCATGGTTAGTGGACGCAAATGGAGATGCTTTCAAACTTTGTCCATGAAAGAGTGTACTTCTACATTACCAATGCACTTGAAATTAGCAAAAATTGCTTTTCTCTCATCGCCCGGAAATCGAACATTCATGTTATCTTCACTTTTTATGTGCTCTTAGCTTATTGGAGATGAAAAATTAAAAATGAGAGAGATATCGATTTGTATCTTTCCAATGCAATTGTCTCTCCACTTGATAATATCTCTTGAAAAACCCGCACGTCCATTATTTGTGAATAGGGGGAGTAGGTGCATTAATAACTCCAACTATACAATACCTAAAATCTAAAAATAAATGCATCACGGCCTAACCCTAAATACCAAAATGCAGTGTCAGGTAGCCTACGGACCCGGCGCGCGACGCGGTCGGCGAGCTTCACTCGTTGTGTCAGCCGAGGACGATGAAGTTCTGCATCTTCGCCTCCCTCCTAGAAAAGCAGGTTGTTGAGCTGCTGGCCCTTGCGGCGTTTCTTCATTTCGTCAGCCTCCGTGCGGCGAGTCCTATACAGAAAACTCACCGTCACCCTCTCGTCGGGCCAGCAGTCGATGGAGATGTCGGGGACGATTTCGCTCCCCAAATCCTCGTCGGTGTACTGTGTGTCTGACTCGATGAAGACCATCTCCTCGTGCGTGGAGGACCACATTGGTGGGTGAGAGGGAGCCCGGTACACGAGCTCCCCGCTTCTATGTTGAGGGTGCCGCCGCGGAAGGCCGTCGCTGGCTCTAGAGCCATGTTGGTGCTGCAGCGAGCGTCGCGCTTTCTAGCGCCCTCCGAACAGACAAGGCGTGTGTGCAAGAGTGCGCCGCGCCCGATGGAGTTCCACGTTCAGGCGGCAACGCAGAGGAACCGCCACGTCCGTGCCCAACACGATTGAGCAGTGCCCCATACTCATCGTGTTGCGATGATGACGGATCTAGAGGTTGCATTGCTAGATTTGATCGGCAGATGACATAGGTATGCCTAAGGGGCATGTCGCATATATAACCCTGGTCCATGGTTGAGGTCGAAGGCCCATGGACTCGAAGCTTTGGAGGCCTAGGAAGATGAAGATGTTTGGATTAAGAAAGTAGTGTTCATATAGAAAACTTGTAACAATATAAAGAAAGGCACAGTGCGGCCCGATAACTATTTGATGGGATTCGTAGCATAGAAAACAAAAAAACTCTACCGCAAGAACGAAAACACAAGCCAAGATCTAATCTAGAAGACGATAGCAACGAGGGGATCACGAGACTAACCCTTGAAGATTTCCAAAGCCTATGAGATTAGATCTCGTTGTTGCAGAAGATGATCACTTGCCGCTTTCAAAAGCACGTAGAAGATCTTGACGGTGCCACAATCGGGCAGCACCTCCGTACTCGGTCACACGTACGGTGTTGATGAAGACGATGTCCTTCTCCCCGTTCCAGCGGGCAGCGGAAGTAGTAGATCCTCCTCGGAATCCCGGCAGCACGACGGCGTGGTAGCGGTGGTGGTGGAGAACTCCGACAGGGCTTCGCCTATGCGCTACGGGAGTATTATATGGAGGAGGAGAGGCTAGGGTTTGGGGAGAGGGGAGGGGCACTTGGGCGCCGGCCCTTGGATGCCCTAGGTGGTGCGGCCAAGCCATGGGCAGCCCCCTCCCTCTCCTCCTCATTATATAGGTGGAACCCCAAGGGTTTACCCAAAGTCTTCGAATAAGACCCCAACAGAAAAACTGCCTTATGGACGAAACCTAGAGGGACAGGGACTCTCCCCTTCCCCCTTTACTTGGCCGGCCAAGGAGGTGGAGTCCACCATGGACTCCACCCTCCCACTTGGTTGGCTGGTTAGGGTTTGTGGAGTCCCTCCGGGACTCCTCCTTCCATAGTGATTTATTCCGAATAATTCTAGAAACCACCTTCCATAAATTCACCGCATCATTTTCAAATTTGGAAAGTGACTTCCTATATATGAATCTTATTCTCCGGACCATTCCGGAACTCCTCGTGATGTCCTGGATCCCATCCGAGACTCCGAACAAAACTTCGAACTCCATTCCATATTCCATATCTACTTAAACGACATCAAACGTTAAGTGTGTCACCCTACGGTTCGCGAACTATGCAGACATGGTTTGAGACTTCTCTCCGACCAATAACCAATAGCGGGATCTGGAGATCCATAATGGCTCCCACATATTCAACGATGACTTAGTGATCGATTCAACCATTCACATAAGATACCAATTCCTTTTGTCACGCGATATTTTACTTGTCCGAGGTTTGATCATCGGTATCTCTATACCTTGTTCAACCTCGTCTCCTGACAAGTACTCTTTACTCGTACCGTGGCATGTGATCTCTTATGAACCATTCATATGCTTGCAAGCTAATTAGACGACATTCCACCGAGAGGGCCCAGAGTATATCTATCCGTCATCGGGATGGACAAATCCCACTGTTGATCCATATGCCTCAACTCATACTTTCCGAATACTTAATCTCACCTTTATAACCACCCATTACGCAGTGGCGTTTGATGTAATCAAAGAACCCTTCCGGCATAAGTGATTTACATGATCTCATGGTCGAAGGACTAGGTAACTATGTATCGAAAGCTTATAGCAAAAGAACTTAATGACGCGATCTTATGCTACGCTTAATTGGGTGTGTCCATTACATCATTCATCAATGACATAACTTTGTTATTAATAACATCCAATGTTCATGATCATGAAACAATGATCATCTATTAATGAACAAGCTAGTTATACAAGAGGCTTACTAGGGACTCCTTGTCAGTGGCGGAGCCAGGATTCAAAACTTGTGATGTCAAGCTTACATAATGTGACAAATTTTTTTTTTTAGAAAAACATACTTGTGTAAACAAATTAAGCAGGAGCACACGATGGAATGGGAGAACGAAACATCACACTTTATTACTTTATTATGGTAGAATCCCTTTGCGATCATGCTTACCCTGATAGGTATGCATAATAGCATCGGTACTAATTGACATAAATACATCAATTTCAACATCTGTAATGAGACAATGATACAAGAAATCATCTCCTATTCTATTGCCCAAATAATTCTTCGAGAAAGAACAATCTCTATTTCTTATTGCCATTAAGTAAATAGATCACAATACAGGAGAACAATTTCAGATTCAAATAAACTAGTTATTTGCTCATGACCAAAGTAGTACTACTGCTTTCGGTAAACCACTCAAACAGGTACGCCCCTCAAACATATAGCAGGGATATATGCAGTAGTATCCTAAACTTGAGACATAGAGTGGCTTAATTTTATAAAATGACTGCATCACATAGAACAGAATTTCAGATATAAACTAGACTAATAATCTGAAAATTAGAAGCGAAAGAATGCAGAACTTGTATACAAATAAAAGGGGAGAGGGACCTCCACACTGCTGCAATCTGTCCTGGGCTCCTGGACGGCTATACGGATGAACACTCGTAGTATTCAACAGTAAAACGCCAATCTCCTACTAGTGATAAGATGATCGTCAAAGCCGAAGGAGGGCCGTGCCTGACCGACGATTGCCAACCGAGGTCCGCCTGATTGCCAAGGCTTGCGTTTGAGGTGATCGTCGACGGTTGGCCAATTCCGGACAGAGCGGCAGCCTCGGCGGCCCAACCCTCGGGCCTCAATGATCGCCAAGACGGCAAGACGACGATGTGAGCAGATTTAGCGATTTAGAAGGGAAAAGAATTGGGGACATCAGGAAGGTGAAAAAAGAGCGGAGAAGTCTAGGCGTACATCGTGGGGATTGAGAAGTTAGTTGTGGTTCTGTTGCTTCCTTTTGCTATTTGGCCTAAAACTGTTACCCATAGCACATGACATGTGGGCCGGTGTGGTTAATTTCTAGATTATTTGCATTCAGCCGTGAAGTACTCATAGGTGGGGTTAGCTAACTACCCAAATACCTGTGTAGTCGTTTGACTACACAGCCTGAACGTGGCTCCGCCACTGCTCCTTGTTGTTCACATAACACACATGTATCAATGTTTCGGTTAATACAATTATAGCATGGTATGTAAACATTTATCATAAACATGAAGATATATAATAACCACTTTATTATTGCCTCTTGGGCATATCTCCAACACTATTTACTTGTACGCTCAGTTTCACCTCCTATATAAAGGTGAAGCCAATGTCGAAATAAGGATCGGATCATAGCAAACCCTAGGCACCGTGTTTTTTTTAGTTGGACGCCTTCTTTCGTCTCACAATCATCGAGTTCTACTTTACCCTCTATTTTCACGAAACCCTAAGTCTACAATATGAAGGCATTGATGACTCGATACCTCGTCGGTGGGGACATATTGTGGTGAAGGTGTGGAGGAGGCGGGGAGAGAAGTGATGGTTCATACGCAATCCCTATTCGCCGCTCATTGCAGGAGCGATTCACAAGCGGCATACGGGGTGGCTCGGCCCATTAGTAGCAGGTATGGTTTTTCCCTTTGTTTTTCGGTTTTTTCAGGGTTTCTCAGGTTTTTTCAGTTTTTGGTAGTTTCTTTTTGGTTTTTGCTGCCTCGGTTTGCTAATTTCGAAATTTGTTCAGATTTTTTTGTTTTGATTTAAAAAATGTTTATATTATAAATGTGTTCAAATTCGAAATTTGTTCAAATTTGATTTTTTTTTTTCAAATTTGAAATTTGTTCAAATATGAATTTTGTTCAAATATGAATTTTGTTCGATTTAAAATTCTTCGATTTTTAAACTAAACAATTGTCAAATTTGAACATTTTTAATTTTTTTTAAATATTAACATTTTTCAATTTTAAACAATTTTCATGTTTGAACAACTTTCAAATTTGAACAATTTTCAAATTTGAATAATTTTCTAGTTTGTTCGTACCCTACCGCCCTACGTATATTAATACCTAGCAACTTTCGAGCTTACCTGAAAAGGTGGAACGATACAACGAATTGGGCACGGGTACGATATCATGAAACATGGTTCAAAACGCTTACGAGATATTGGTGCAGCAGTGATTTCCCGGATGCTCCATCATCTTAACAAAAGAAAAATATTTCCTCCATTTACCTAGTCTTCTTCTATTTTCATTTTTATTTTTTATATATTTAATTATTTACTTGTGCTGACATATGGGACCCATGTACACCTCACATGATTTTACCACATCGCTGGCAAGTAGAGCCCATTGTCAGTTTGGGAAAGACAGGCAGGAGTAGGGTGTTACTCACGATGCGGCTCGAACATGGGTAAATCCCAGTGTGTTCGCACTCTTTAGGTTAGCCCTAGTTTTCTACTGACGCTCTCGACAGTGAACTCACGACACCCCAATATCAAAGGAACCTAGGAGGTACGATCCTCCGGTGTTAGGGTTTCCACACCCGACAGTAGAGGACCACAAACATTGAGTAAATCAGACAGTAATTCAGTAGCAACAACACAGAACCAGCAGCAAGAAATCTAGAGAGCCGGAATGAAGTTCAACAGCGTCTTAGTTTACAACACGAGAAAGTTCATAACTGTCTATGCATCTCATGAGGCAAGTCAGTGGTATTGCTGCTGTCAAAAAGGATGAATTTACCAATTCAGCACAAATATTTAAACGATCTTACTGTTAAGCTTCATGCACTAGCCACTTGAATCAAAAGTCCGAACTGATGGAAAGGGGTAGGCAATCTACTTGTACACGTCAACACCCCCTCTCACCCTCTCACGTGTGACGGAGAGACGAGAAAATAAGTCAACACGTGTAGAGAGGAAAAGAGGCAGCGGAAGACCGGAACCACACGGCAGGAAGTCCGAACTGATGGAAAGGGCTAGGCAATCTACTTGTACACGTCAACACCCCCTCTCACGTGTGACAGGGAGACGAGAAAATAAGTCATCACGTGTAGAGAGGAAAAGAGGCAGCGGAAGGCCGGAACCACACGGCAGGAGGCTGCAGGGAGAGGAGATAATTTTTAGAATAAATTGGGAAAGCCAGGATTTGATCTCGAGACCTGGGGCTCTGATACCATGTTAAGATTCATGCACTAGCTACTTGAACCAAAAATCCAAACTGATAGAAAGGGCTAGCTAATCTACTTGTACACGTCAACACTTACGTCTGATCCTTACTCTGATATCAGGTGGCTGAATTAGCTGCCGCAGAGGAGGTTATGCAGAAAAATACATCCAAAGACGCTGATAAGAAGTCAAGATTTGAGCAGCGCTCTGTACTTCAAGACAACTCATACTTGACGTTCCCTTGGGAGAAGATTGATAACACCACATCATCATTCTCAGAGTCACGCAAGATCGGAACTGGATCTAATGAAACAGTTTACAGGGGCCATCTCAATGACTTAGAAGTAGCAATAAAGGTCCTCCATTCTAATGACAACACCAGTACCAAGCATTTCAACCAAGAGGTATTGCCTACATTTTGTGCTTCTTCTAGTAAACAGTTTATTAAGCAACACTGTATTTTAACTGACCTTTCATAGCATAGTGAAACTGTGCCCCATATTGTGAATGAGTCATTCATTTTGGTGAAAAGAGAAACAACCACTTGGATAGATAAGGTGGTGTTCCCGTATTTTTTGCTGAATGTTGCATGTTTTGGCCTCTGTGTAGTTCATTTAATTTGCTGAGAACCTGTCCATGTCTGATGTGAGTATTATTAAACGCGAATTTTTATCTCAAGTGAAGTTAGATGTTCAAATGTTTAAACAAGTGACTATTTCTGCAGCTCGAGGTTGTGAGCAGGATATGCCATCCACACCTGTTGATGCTCCTTGGAGCCTGAGTGAGATCACGAACTGGAGGGCCCAGGCAGGCATTTGATTGAGGCTAATGGTAAATATAGTTAGTCTAAGTGCACATATCATCGGGGTCGGGGGGAGAAGGTTGGTTAACCCATGGTATACAAGAGGGAGCATAGCTATTTTTGTCTCTCCGTGTGTGTTTGTCTTGCCTGCCTTGGTCAGTGTCAGCCTCTGTAAAGTGAATGAGCATTTTTTGCAACTATAATCACCATCCTTGGTAAGTAGTGGTGTTAGTCTCCAGGAGAGGATAAAACGGTGATTGAAAGGGCAATGATGCCTAGCTCGGCTCGTCGGTTTTGAGGTTTGCATTTGTGCAATCCCAGGTTTATTCTTTGAGTTGGTTTACATAATAATAACAATAGGATGAATCGTGAAGAAATCTTTGTTGGCTTGGATGTTGAGGTTATGTTGTAGCAATGTGAAAAGAAAAGAGAGGTTATGTTGAGGTAGTGTGACAGTGTCAGCATTGGAACTTGAGTGGCCTCATTTGCTGGTTGTCATGTGAATCAAGATTGAGATGTGATGAATGAAATTTTGATCTAATGTAGCAAATGAATGTGATTGCAGCTGGGTAAAGGCAACAGCCCAGCACACAAAGAAACTGTACAAAAGAAACAAAAAAGAGGAAATAAAAAAGAACTTCAGAAGGCTCAATTTTTGCAGTTGCTAGAGAATAAATCGATAAATTGACTGCATTCATCAGCAAAGACCAAACGATATATCAGACAACAATTCACACATAAGATATGTAAAAGTAAACGATATATCGATAGATCTAAAACCAGCGTACGGTCACAAGAGCACGCTCGAATTAACAAACGACACCCTGACAGTAACATTTTGGTCTGACAGACATAGGAAACTACGATAGAATCGCTGAGGTGATCGATCAAAACCATAATATACAGCTTAACTGACAAACTCGAATCTCCTAAAACTATTTATTTCCTAAGACGATGAATGTCTTACTCTAGTTGGGGGCGAAGAAGATCTCCGAGTCGAGCCTCTTGGATCAGAAGAGCTTCTCCATCTCCCGAGTACCATTTACCGTTGAGTAGAGAACCATCAAGCGCGACGAACACTGGGAGGGGGAGAGAGAGAGGGAGAGAGGGAGAGAGGGAGAGAGAGAGAGAGAGAGAGAGAGAGAGAGAGAGAGAGAGAGAGAGAGAGATGCACCAGGGCCGCCGCAAGCTTCTTCACGGCGAAGGCGGCGAGCACAATGACTCCGGTCACAACGCGGCTCAGCCAGTTGCGCGTCCATCACCACTCGATCGTGCACTTACCTACTGAAGTGGCCGATGAGTTTTTTTAACTAGAGGTGGTCAGCTGGAGTAGTGGTTAGAAACTTGTTAATTCGTTCTAAACACATCATTTGCTCGAATTGCAAAAATACCGCTAGAGTGATAGATTTACGCTAGAAAAAATGAAGTGGTGCCATTTCATAAATTTTGCCTAAATTGTGGTAGTTTTATACTTTTATGTATTATAATAAGTCTGCTCCCCAGTCCATTAGTTTTGTGCCGAAATGTTAAATTGGCTACGAGTCAATTATTGGATGTTGATTTTTGAATTGCTCACGTCCATCCCTTGGAGTTAGAAATTATCCTAGAGGACCGAGTGTGTTTTCCTCAAATTCTCTCTTTGGACCGAATATTTTCTTGAGATGGTTTAGCCGTCTTTCTTGAGGCCGTATTCAACTTTTCCTTTGTTGGTTCCCATGTTTCATTACTTGTTTGATGCTTCGTGTCTAAGCACATAAATGATCTAAACATTAATTAGATCGCATACATTCATCCTATGCACCAAATGTGTGTTGCATCCTCATCACATGTTGGACAACAAGGTTTTGCACGGGAGGGTGCAAGAAGGGCACCAAGAACATGAATGAGTTGGGCGCGGGAGGGTTCGTGCAAGGCATCAAGAACGTGAATGAGCTCGCGATCCTCACCGTCTTTCCTTGGCTCCTCTTCGGTACGTGCTCGATTTGAATCTTAGGACAAATCTCCTTTGCGGTACCGAGCTTGGAGGGAAAACGAGGGCTAAGATGAATGAGCCTATGGGCACTTTAATGTAGGGGTACTTTTTTTTGAGAATCTATTATGCTGCATCCTTTTGTAACTTCCCTGTACTGTCAAATTTTATAAATTTTGACCAGCTATATAAAAAAATATAAAAAATATGAGAATACATTTTTTACAATTCCAATTTGTTTCATATTGTATATGTCGGGATCGTTTGATTTTGGCTAAATCTGGAACGCAATGTTAATAAAAACATATAAAGTATCCTAAAAAAATAAGAAGATAAAGAGCGACCTTATTAATCCGCTTATTTTTTTTGCTCCGAGTTGACCTGTACATGTCCAAAGCCCATCAGACACAATGGGTCATGCAGGCCCAAAGCCCACCATTCACGATCCGATAATTCGTCCGCGGTTTCTCCATTCCATATTTACTCCTCGTTCAACTTGAATTTGCAAAGTCGAAACCGTTTGGAACTCGATGAGCTTGAAGCTCCTGCTTGTGCTCCAAGTAATTGCTCATGATCTTCAAGGCCTATAAATTCACGAGCGCCGCATGCCAATACGGCCCTTAAACCCTAACCAACGCGTCCTATGCAAGCCTGATTGAGCAACGATCGATGGCAGCACGTGTTTTTCTCTCGTCGTCCAGGATCGCCGGCCAGCTCGCGGCGGCGAACAACGGTGGCCTCCGATCATACGCTGCCGCTGCAGCGGCCATGACGCGGCAGGAACCTTCGGCAGCCGCAGCGGCAAGCAGGCTTGCGGCGGCGGCGCAGAAGGAGGCCCCTAAGAAGGACGTCTTCTGGATGAGGGAACCCAAGACGGGCAATTGGATGCCTGAGAACCACTTTCAGGACGTCGACCCCGCTGACCTTCGCGCGCGGCTGCTCTTCTCCAGGAAATAATGCTTGATTAGTGCGACGATGACTCGAGCTTGATCGGCGAATTTGAGGGCTTAGGCTGGAGAGTGGAGACGCATATGTGTATCTGCATGATTTAATATCTTCGGTCCTAGCCGTGCTCTTCAGACTTTAGCGGTTCAGCCCATGGGATGTGCATATATGCGTGACTTTTATTATAAGAATATGAGATGTACCTTGCAAAAGTTACTTAGTTTTCATGTTTTGAATTATCAATTTCTTAGTCTGCATTACTAAGTTGATTGAGAAACTCTTATTTGTAACCCAAATGCTAAAAAGTACTCGGATGTCGTGTGTCAATTCCAGCACTCGATTTGTAGCCGTCCGATGTGTTTGATCGACCTGCGCGTCGCGGTTGCTTCTGACAAAATCCGACCCGAGGGTCGCACCTGGTACGTGCTCGCCACCCGAAAAGACCCGTCCCCACTCCCCATTCTCCCCTACGATTCCCGTCTGATCCGGCCATGTCGCCACCGCTGCGCTTCTGGCGAGCGCCGCCGCGATCTAGCCTTCTTCTCCCCCGCCAGCACGGCCCCACGCCACCTCTACACCAGCCGGCAGCCTACCTCCCGGCGTCGGCCCTCTGCCCCTTTCCCGTCGTCATCCCATCTCCTCTATGGGCCGGTTCACCGTGCCTCCGCCGCCAGGAGCTGCTTGACATGAGGCGGACCTGATGCACTCGCCTGCAGAGTTGGACATGCCATCGCCCCGAGGGGTCGTTGGTGGCGCGATGCTGCTGCGTTGTGTAAAGCTCTGTTGAGCGGTGAGCGCCCCATCACAGCAGCACGCCTGAAAGCTGCCCGCTGCTACAACACAGAGCAAATTGAGCCGCTGTTCATCAGATTGGTCGTGTTCTGATTTTTGCATCTACGAATTGTCTTTGTGCTGCTGCAATAATTTTCTGTTCACATGAAAGGTGGAGAAAAGATGGAGAGATAGACTATGCTCAGTGGTGAAGGGATAAGATGAGGAATTGAGGATGTGTGAAGCAATACAATGTTGCATTTTATCCCCTCTCACAGTCTATGGGCATTGCAGTTCAGTCCTTCCTTATTGGCTTCAGGCTGCGACATGACATCCCAGCCCAAAGATCAATTAGCACATTTTGTCTCTTACATATTTGCTAAGTAGCATTTACTGATAGTAGTAAATTGCTACACTTCACACATTTGCTAAATCGTGTTTTTTAGACACTAAACTCTTGCTTCAATTGCAATGCAACAAGGGAATATTGTAACTATAAACACCATAACATTGCACTTTAGTCCCTTCCAACAAAGATCGGCTAGCACCCGCACTTGATGCCTTCACATATGTGCTAAGTTATATTTTTATACAGCGATATTATTGGTTTCATATATGAGGTAACTTGTATACCTTAGTAGCACTAAGTTGCATACCTATTGTTGCTAAGTTGTACACCACTATTGCTAAGCTGCATACCCCGTATGTGAAGTTGTCCACATCTCCATGAGGGTGGCAACAACATATTTAAAGGAGTGGTCGTATCTATAAGTACATGTATTTTTCTTTCTGAGTTATATACCGCTATTGCTAAGTTGCATGAGTTGCCTATCACTATGTCTCAACCTCGCTTCATCTCGCTCAATTCACTCATGTCATCGACATATGCCGAGCTAGACAATACGCCCTCTACATCATCCTAGAGTTCCGACCCATCACCATTCGACTTAGCTCCGTGGAGGGTTAAGCATCGTTGGCGTCAAAGCAATATCATATTCGTCTTCTTGTAGCTCGTGTAGCGCCCCGTGTATTGGCTCGTAGGATCGGCCACATCACGTTGAACAAAATAGAGTTGTATCGTGTGGTGGCGACTGCCATCAAGACAACAAATTGGTTTCTTCACGTACACATGTGCTAAGTTGTATACTCACTGGTGTTAAGTTGCATACTCACTGGTGTTAAGTTGCATACCTCCTATTACAAAGTTTCATGCCCATATTTCTAAGTTGTATTCCCCTAGTGCTTAGTTGCACATTCATTATTGTTAAGATGTATATCGCCTAGTGCTAAGTTTCATACCCACTATTGCTAAGTTGTGTACTTCTAAGTTCTAATGCAAAGCTGTGTATCCCATATGTGAAGTTGCATCTCGCGTACTCTGCCTACAATGGGGATGGCTACCACTAAGTTGAAGTTGTATCTCGCGTAATTTATCTACAGTGAGGATGGCTACCACTATGTTGAAGTTGCTTACCACTATTACTAAGTTGTCTAACATCACGTCTAAGTTGGCACCGCTAGTAACTAAGTCTGCTAGCACCACACATATGTTAGGTACCACTAATACTGAGTTGGCTAGCAATAATATGGTGAAGTTAGGCTCCATTTTCGTGAACTTGCGTATCATCGTGTCTAAGAGTACCTACCGCTAGTACTAAGTCAGCTAGCATCACCGTTTGTTAAATGGCCTACCATTATCATGAAGTTGCATATCGATGCACCAAATTTGTGCTTTGTTTGATATGAAGTTGTATTTTCATTGCTACTAAGTTGTGTACATTGAAAATCAAGTTACTAGCAGTACTAGAAACTATGATTCACATAGTAGAGCAAAGTTGATGTCTCAATACTAGTGTTGATGACATTTGTTGCTAACTGAATATCATTGAAACTAAGCTGGTACAAAATATACAAAAATTAGTGTAACCAACTCTTTGTACGAAATTGCTTCGCCATAATATTAGAGTTGCTTTTCCGCAACAACTGAGTTGGTTTTCGAAAAAAAAAGTTTGTCGAAACATATACAAATGAGATCTAGTTTCGAAGATCTTGTCGTGAGAAGGCCAACGATGAAAACGGATCGCAATTTTGACAAATGGTTTAAAAGTTATAAACTTTTTTAAAAAAGTCACATGACATTAAATGCGGGTAGTTTTCATGTGCTAAAGTTTTTTTAGAGGGAGTGCTTGGATGGACTAACTGGCACCCGAGTGCTCCCTAGCCGTGTCCTATTTGTAATTGAATAACCATTTGTTGATGCTTTATCCGTAAAAAGGTAGTACATAATTGCACATCTTAGAAATTTTGCCTCATGATCTGTAACATCAGTGTCAAGGTCCTTTTTTTTTAATCTCACATGGGTTTTCTGTTTGGTGGTACCGGTAGATCAAGCTGCTGAAAAATGCCCGAAAATTTGGTACTTTACCGCTTGAATAAATCAAATTAATTTTGAATATACGATAACTTATGAACTAAACAAATATTCTTTTTTTGAGCAAAGAGAGCCTTGTATTTATTCTGGATCACACAAAGCGGTGTCTTGTGTTACAACGTCCCAGATCTGACTACTGCGCAGATCTACCAATTTTAGCTAGTGCATCGGCGACTATGTTGCTCTCTCTGTTAACATGAACTACCTTGTGGTCCTCAAACATCATCGAAGTGTTTTTGCCTCATCATACAAGGCCCACTTGCTTTGATCCGTTCACGGGGGACTGCAATGCCTTGGCCACCGCGGTGCGGTCGAGCTCGATGATCACATGTTGGTGCACTTGCCCGGCCAACGGTTTTATGCCCATTAGTGCTGCCTTGATCTCAGCTTCCTCTGCGTCTTCGCGAGTTAGGCAACGGAGAGCGAGGCAGCCATAAGAACCTTCCGGCCGTGGTCCACTGGCGACAACACCCACCGCGCTAGGCTTGCTTAGTCCGATAAAGGAGGCGTCTCGTGTTCAATTTCACCCAGCTTCGGGCGGGAGTGACCATCTTTTGTATTTGGACTCCCTCGTCCCATAAACGGAGGGAGTTGGGTCGAGTGAGCGGCGGTGTCTTGCCCTTGAGATCTTCGGCGGCATTCGGTGAGAGCTCTTGAGTCCGTCTTGTAGGCTCCGGAGGAACGCGACCGAGCTCTCGATCGTTTCCCTGCCTTGGTTGTGCACAATATCATTCCTCAAGTGCCATGCACGCCAAAGGAGCAACGAGTCTTGGCCTTGGTTGCGTCATCGACACTCGTTCAAACAAATAAGTAACCGGTCTTTCCCCGTGTACCCGAGAGTTTGCTCGTGAGGCGAGCTTCCGAGCACTTACGCATGGCTTGACGAAGGAAAACTGCCTTGGTGCATGTAATAGTGGCATGGTGAGCGTCCTCTTTGCCGGAACCACAGATTGTGCAAGTGTCGTCAAGTTCCGTTTCTGCTCGAACTTGTTGTTTCTTGTTGGCAGGGGTATCGGTGGCTAGTCCCCGGCCGAAGACACGCACCTTTGGGGGAACATTCGCTTTCCGGACGCGGTTCCACGGCGACCTTTCTCCGTTGGGCTTGCTACGGGTGCTTACACGGTCGCGATTCTTATGCTTCGGGGAGTAGGCAAGACGGTAGGCGCTTTTGACCGTGAATACTCCATTTCTTTCATAGTGCCGGGCCACCCGGTCCTCGGGTGGTTTTGTTGTGGGAGATCTATGGACGTGAATCGTCCGTATGTCATGCTCATAGAACAACTCTCGGAGTAGGGGTTCATTCCATCTTTTAGTATTTGAATCGATGAGTTGGTTGATCCGGCGGCGTCTTGAGTTTTTCTTCAACGCCGTAACTTTTAAACCAACATCCCTAGGCAGCCATTGATCTGCGAGAATCCGAGTGTTTCTCCCGTTGCCAATGCGAGAGATGATGCCTCCTTTTAGCGGGTCAAGACCGAACTCAACCCCTTTCCAAGCCGGGTGACGGGTGCGAGGAGAACACGGGTGTCAAGAATATTTCCATGGGGAAAGTATCGAGCCTTTAGGACTCTAGCACACGGACTTGAGGGGTTTTGGATTAGTCGCCAAGCTTGCCCGGCAAGTAGTGCTTGGTTTAGCGGTGCATATCTCTCGAAGCCCAAGCCACCCTTCCCTTTTGGTTTGGTGATGTTGTCCCAAGCCATCCAATGGACCTTTCTTTGATTTTGGTCATCGCCCCACCGAAGTCACGGATCAGTTTCTCATACGCTCACGAGAACCCAATTGACATCTTGAAGACGCCCATGACATAGCATGGGAGAGCCTAGGCAACAGATTTGACTAAAGTGTCTTTAGCACCATAAGCCATAAATCTTTCAGCCCAATTGGTTAACCTTTTGGTGAACCTAGTCATCGCCGGTTGGAAGCATTCTCTTTTCATTCTTCCCTCCGGTGTTGGCGATCCCGGATATTTCTCCTCGAAGGTAGAAGTGGACACACCCGGGATTGATTTGATAACCGATTGATTCGCCGAAGGACAAGCGAGAGCTGAAGAGAATCGAGCATTTGCTAGGGCCGAGGAGTTGACCCGTGCATCTCTGAAAAACTTCGAGTGCTTGTCAACAGCCCTTGCCTCCTCGGGGTTGCTTTGAAGAAGAGGAGGCAGTCGTCAGCGAAAAGAAGGTTGGAGATCCCTGGGGCACCTCTAGCGACGTTGAGGGGTGTAATGCTGCCATCCAAGGATTGTTTTTTGAGGATACATGAGAGAGCTTCCCCCACGAGCAGGAACAAGTACGGGCTAAGAGGGTCGCCTTGACGCAAGCCACGGGAGGGGTGAAGGTCTCATGAGTGTGCCCATTTATCCTGACCGAGAATTTGACAGAGCGAACGCAAGTCATAATCCACTCTGTCCACTTGTCACAGAAGCCCATTTTCCTCATAGCGCCCTCCAGGAAGAGCCAGTTAACCCGATCATATGCTTTAGATAGATCAAGCTTATAGGCGCAATGGGTGTCTCTTGGATTTTTACTCCTCTGAATTTTGTGAAAGCTTTCAAAGGCGATGATGGCATTATCTGTGATTAGTCTCCCTGGAACAAACGCGCTCTGGGTTTTCGAGATGAGATTGTCCGAGAACGGGCGCAGGCGATTAACCGAGACACATTGAAATAATCTTGTAGATTACGTTGCAAAGGCTTATCGGTCTATAGTCGGCAAGGCACTCGGGGTTCGTTCCTTTTGGGATAAGAACAATGAGCGTGTCATTTAGACCTTACGGCATAACCCCATTGTCAAATAAATTTCTTACTTGCTCGAATAACTTCATCCTTCATCAAAGCCCGGTTCCTTTGAAAGAATCTGCCGGGCATTCCATCCGGACCAGGCGCTTTTAGTGGACCAATCTGAAATAAGGCGTCACTGATTTCATCATCGGTAAAACCCGCGCACAATCCTTCATTGATGTCCGGAGTGATGGGCGAGTGAATTAGGTTCGAGCAGATCCACAAGGAAGACCGTGGGGTCACTCGCATATAAGTTTTTGAAGAACTCATTTGCGAGGTTTTTTATTTCATCTCGGGTCATCAATCCAAACACCATTGGCATCCTTGATTCTGCTGATCCTATTCTTGTTTTGTCTCCGAGTTTGCTTTCCTGTGAAAAAATTTGGTGTTTCTGTCTCCTTCTTTTAACCAATCAATTCTGGATCTCTGCCTCCACATCATTTCCTCTCGTGTAAGAGTTCATCAAGCTCTGAACTGATTCTCTGAATTTTAGAGTCACGGTTTTCCGTTTTGGTTCTTCTCCACAACTTTGTAAGGTGCTTCCTTTTTTTGTTGATCTCCTTGGTGACTTTGCCAAAATTCAGCGCACTCCAATCCTTGAGGTGCTCACGTGCATTAGTTATTTTTTGTATCAGCTCACTCAAGTTTGAGCAATCCGGCATGCTCGCCCAGGCCTCCTCGATCACCAAGGGAAGTGCTGGGTCTCTCTCCCACATGTGCTCGTATCTTTGAGGTGTAGAGGTGCTTTGCTAGCCCGGATACTTCTCACAGTCGAGAAGAAGAGGAAAGTGATCCGATCTGGACGAGCAAACATGGGAAAGTTTCGCGTCAGGAAACAAAGCCGACCAGCTGTGAGAAGCAACAACCCTGTCAATCCTTGATCTCACATTTCTGTTCTCTTTCTGCTTGTTATTGTAATTCCACGGTGGTCCAGTGAAAGGAATGTCATGAAGATCACAAGTAATTTAACATTCTCCTGAAATCTGCAATTCTTCTCTCAGACCTTTTTGTTTCGAGAAGTGTTCATGTTGCCACTTCGTCTCGTTGAAGTCACCAATCATCATCCACGGAACATCTACGTCAGTCTTAATTCTGCGCAAAATATTCCAAATATGGTGTCTTTCGGAGCTCTTTGGTTCGCCATACACAAAGTTTCCCCGCCATTTACGGCCATTGGTTCTGTCATTGATCAACACATCAAAGTATCGCGGACCGTGTGACAGAACTTTTATTTCAAGTTGTTCATCCCAATACAGAGCAATACCGGCCACTTTCCCTTTCCGTAATTGCGTAAGGTATTTTCTCGAGGCCTAGGCGCCATCTTAGTTCTTTTATCTTCTTTTCCCCAGTTCTAGTCTCACAGATGAACAACAACTTAGGTCTATAGGTGCGGACGAGCTGCACCAATTCTTGAACTGTCCGGGGCAGGCCCGGTCCCCGGCAGTTCCATGAGAGGAGTTTCATGGCTTCGACGGGCGCCGACGCTCACGCTCGTCGGTTGACCGATAGCCCCCGGGCTGATAGCTTCCTCCTTGTCATCGCTCCCCGGGTCGCCATCTTCACTGGTACCTGGAAGCACCCTCCTCCTTCCTCTTCTTCGGTTGTGGCAGCAGCGTGCCACCGTCCCTCCACCTGCAGCACTCTATCACGCCGTTTGCCCAACATCGCCCCCCTCCTTGGGGCCCGATATGTTCCCGTCCTTGATCAGCAGCTGGCCTTTGTTGATGCTTGGCGGCACCCCGCCTTGGTCGTCCGTGACGATGCTCTGCGCCTCACCAGGTTCTCTGACCGCCC
The DNA here is from genome assembly GCF_022539505.1 of Lolium rigidum. Classification (NCBI taxonomy): domain Eukaryota; kingdom Viridiplantae; phylum Streptophyta; class Magnoliopsida; order Poales; family Poaceae; genus Lolium; species Lolium rigidum. The sequence goes on from NC_061508.1 coordinate 138,555,444, forward strand.
TCTTCCACTTCTTGCTTGTTGTGTTCTCCTCTGCAGCCTTGTCGGTGGAGTTCTTGATGATTGCAGGCTCGCGCGGGAGTCGGTTTGTCAGTGTCGATGGCGGTCTTGGACTCGACGGGCGTTGTAGGAGGTGATGTAGCCTGCACGTTCTTGTCGGTGTCGTTGCCGCTGGGGTAGTATCTCGCTCTGTTTGGACCCCCCACGGTGTCCTGCACCGTTAGCTTCTCGACCTCCTTCGCCACATGGGCGACGATCGCCAGCTGCGCCTTGGGCGTCGGCCCACGCTTAGCTCCAAGAGCAGCGACGTTGCGCCATGGAGTGTCCATTTGGATGGCACGCCCGTTTTCGCCCACCGACTCGGGCAGGAACCACTTCCTGATGTCCTTGGCGTGCGTGGGGGGGGGGGGCGATGTCCTTGGCGTATCTCCGCTTCCGAGGGTGATTGGCAGGTCGCGGTCATTCTCCCGGTGCCCAATCACCCCGCGAGCGAGAGGCGAACGACGGGAGGCGCTCGTAGAGGACGGTCACAACCACCTCCTCGTCCAAGACTTCATCCTCCAGCGTGATCCTCCTCTGAAGCGCGCGGCCGGTGGGGATGCGGACTCTGGCGCTGGAGTATTTTGTCGCAGATGTCGCTTCTCGCGTCGTTGTCGATGGAGATGTACTCGCCCAGGTCCCTTGCAAGTTTCCTTGCCAGCTGCTTGGACAGGAGATAGAACGGGATACGTGTGAATTGAGCCCAAATAGGCATGGACTCAAACTGTACCGTGTTCGGGTCCTCCCCATCCTTGAGCTTGCGGACGAGCACGACGTCGCCTTGGTAACTCCATGGACCGCCGTGCGTGACATGTTCGTAGTCGCCTTCGATGGAGAACTCCAGCACGAACCTCCTGTCTGCGAGCTGGAGCGACTCCATCATGCCCCTGATCTTCCACGCGTTCTTCATGTAGCTCAGCAGCTGCTTGGAGGTGATGGAGAGTACGGACAGGAAGACGCCTACCGCGAAAAGGCGGACAGGCATCAGACCACGGGCCTTGGCAAAGTTGATGATGATCGGTGCCCGCTCCTTATCAGTGCGGTCGTCCTCCATGATCTGCTTCCCTGCATGGCGTCGCGATGGGCCTGCACCAGTGGCCGCGCTACCTCCCGGGTTGATGTAGGGGGGATTGGTAGCAAACAACTTCAACATCGCGCCTAGTGGTTACAGTCACAGCTTCTGAGACCACCAGCTTGGTCGCGTCGGTGCCTTGGTTCTCCATGGTTGCAGAGGTCTCAGATTTGTGGTAAGGACAGAGTGGCTCGGTGTGTTGATTTCGGATGTAGCAGGCCTCCCGATATAGCTCGTCCTCTAGATCGGGGGCGGAGGCGATGAAGGGTGGTAATCGCAGGTATCAATACCTTTGATATAGTCGTCGCGAAGCCTCGAGCGAAATCGCCTCGCCGATGTCGCCCATGATCGTTGGCATCTCCAGCTCGACGCAATCAACCCGCCGGCAAGCCCTCGCCGGGGATCCCGTCTTAGGCGGCACTCCATTAAGACACATGAGAAATTTAGGGATGGGGGCTCCAGGTAATCAAGAGGCGCGCTTGGAGGGGTGGAGGCAGGGGCAGAGACTGCCGTGGCGAAAGTCGGGGCGGGAACCATGGGGAGGGGGATCCGCGGCGGGGACGGGATCGATTCAGCATCTTTCCTCTCCGTGGATAGGAGATTCTCGAATTTCTTGCGGAGGACAGTGATTGATTTGGATGGATTTTGGGATTGGGCTATGATGCGGTGGATTCCGTGTCTGAATTCGATGGGCAGGAAATTTGGTGGGTCGGTAGCTGATGGATTCTCTAGAGGGGTCAAAGGCAGTGGTGTTCGATCATCTTTGGACGGGATTCCATTATCTTTCGTGATATCGGTAGTTTCTAGGCGGAAATCGCTAGGGAGGGGATCGCCATCGCGGGGTCGGGAGAGACAAACAGACATGGCCGCTCTGGTTGCTTTTCTTTCAGTTACTGTACACAGAGAGTGATATGTTCCCAGTAAACAAATAAGTATGCTATATCCCAACTTCAGCATAAAGCAACCTATAACACATCCGTGCCACTACTTTCATTTCTTCAAAGAAGTCTTGATTCAAATCTTGACTCCACGGTTTCTTTTAAATCGTGAAGGGCACCATAGTAGGCAGAATAAACATCGCAAATGGTTGTAAGGACAGATGGAACAGGATCTCATGACCATACACATGGTCGAGGGCACCTTTTGCCACATGTGACGGCTTTTGTTTTGTTAGTGCTAGCATATAAACAATATTTCACTATCATTTTTGTAATCTTTTTTCATATTTGCCTGTTTTTACACAAATAGCATAATTTCTCGGGTGGAAGAATAATTCATTGATATGATACGCCCCGGACATTACATTGTCAAGCACTCCAACTCCTAACATGTCGACTCAGTCTCAAAACTTGGAGAACCAATCTGAAGTTGGAAATGGTGAATTGCGTCAATCTCAAAACTTGACCTGTCGACTCAGTTTTGCGAATGAGTACTTTGTTTCTTAAAAAAATGTCGGATTATTCCAACTTTAAGAGCCTCAGCCTCTTCATCTGAGCATTTTTTTTAACATCGATTAATGGAACCAATGATGAAGGCATGCATGTCGGGAATAGCATGAGACGCGAAAAACAGCCAACGGCAGGCTCCTAAATTCTGGTCTCGACCCCTCGCAGGAATACCAAGACGAGTAGACGACGTATTGGCTCCTGTAAAGACGCGACGTATTGGCTTCGACATTATTAACCATCTAATTAGTGGATACTTAAACACTGCAAGTCTGCAACAGATCCCAGATTAAGAGGCTATCGACCTCCTCACCTCGCACAAAGAAATGGCGGCCGAATCTTGCAACCCAGACCTCACCGGCGTCGTCGACGACTTCTACTTCTCAGCCCTCGCCCACGCTCGGAACAACACCGACGTCGCTGAAGACGATGAGCTCTTCCCGATATCCGACGAGAAGTACGCCGCCGAGCTCCAGCTCCAGGAGGTGATCATGTCATCCGCCATCGCGGCTGCCTCCTCGGCGCGCGCGCTGCTCCCAGCACGTCTCGCTGCCAGCACCAGCAGTAGCGCAGTCCCCTTCATTGTCATAGGTGAGTGCTCGTCTGCCGGTGCCTCTTTCTCTTCGACCTCTAGGCCCAATGCCACCCCCACGGCGGCCTCGGCGCTCGTGTTTTGCAAGATCTGCATGGACGCCGTGCCTCCGTCGGACGCGCACCGCGCCAGCAGCGGCTGCGCGCACGCCTTCTGCACGGCGTGCCTCGGGGGCTACATCGGCGCCAAGATCCAGGATAGGATCGCCGACGTCAAGTGCCCCGAGGAGCGATGTGCCGGCGTCCTCGACCCGGCGCTCTGTCAGGACATGCTCCCACGGGAGGTCTTCGAGCGCTGGGGCGCCGCGCTCTGCGAATCCATGATGCTCGGCGCCAAGAGGACCTACTGTCCGTTCAAGGACTGCTCGGCGATGATGCTGGTGGACGACGCCGACGATGGTAATGTCTCACAGTCGGAGTGCCAGGTGTGCAGGAGGCTGTTCTGTGCCCGGTGCGGCGTGCCGTGGCACGCTGGCGCCGACTGTGCCGCTTACAGGAAGCTCGGCAAGGGTGACAGAGGCAAGGAGGACATGATGCTGCTGGAGATGGCCAAGGGGAAGAAGTGGAAGAGGTGCCCCAAGTGCCAGTTCTTCGTCGAGAAAACCGAAGGCTGCTTACACATTACCTGCAGGTACATAGCTAGTGCTAACATTATTCTTCTGTTTGTTGCATAACTTGCATTGCTTTTGCATAATAATGTTTGTTGCTGAAATTTCTAATGGTTCCTTCTTTCATGCACAGGTGTAAATTCGAGTTCTGCTATGGATGCGGCAACCAGTGGGGCGGGACTCATTCTAGCTGCACCACAGCATGAGAGGAGAACACGAAACGCAAAGACTGACGGAGTGGTGCCTCTGCAAACTTTGCATCTTAGAAACTGAATTTTCTTGGAATGGAGAAATTTTTCCAAGTTCTAAGGAGTTGAAACCCGTTATATGTGGGTTTGAGTTATACTGTACTATTTTCTTGTGATTCGAACAGCGATGTAGTGCTGAACCGTGGTAACATGAAGCTGGATTTCATCGTAGATCCCACTTAAATCTAATGTCCTGATTAATAATGCTTCGTTTTTATTCTGGCATTTTAGACTAAATTATTTTGTTAGCGAAAAAAGTAAATAATTGTGTTCTTATATTCTCATCAAACCCTCTTATATATTACCATGGAATGTGTTAGATTATTAGGCAATTTCCGTGTGAGTTTAATTACCGAAATCAACATTACAGATGCACAAGCATACTTAACCATACTCATCAGACTAAGCACATGCATCAGATCTGAACATGGAACAAGTAGCAGTGCAAGGTAGGAGAGGAAAAGCACGTACATCGCGACCGGGAAGGTCGCACCAGCAGCACCACCACCACCATGGGTATTGTTGATGTCGCCCATGGTGTAGTCGGATCTGTCGATGAAGCAGCCGGGTCGTCGAAGAAGAAGACGAACAGTAGCGAGCGATCGCGCCGAGACGCTCCCCAAAAACCTTATCGCCCGTCTCCCGGTGCAGGATCTCAACGGACGGAGTTTCGGAGGCCTGCTCTCCCGGACGGCTGTGCACGCAGACGCCGGGATGGGGAAGACTAGAGAGTAGCGCAGCAAAAGGAACTTCGCGAGAGAGATCTAAAAGCACTGTTTCCAGATCTGATCGGTCTCCTTGTATAGCTTGGGAAGCCGACCCGACCCGACCGCGTTGACACGCGTAGGAAGCCAGGGACACGCGGCCAGCATGCACATGCAAGTCGACACGTACCCAACACAGTTGGTGCACCAAGCAAAAATTTAGGCTTCCTTGAGTGTGTCTCGAACTCGAACTCGAGTCACGGAACGCGACGTGCGTGACGAGACGAGGCGAGGCGAGGCGAGGCGAGACGGGGCGGGCGGAGGAGGAGGAGTGCGTGAGGGCTCCTTCTATTCTCACTCACTTGGAATGACTAGAACAGCAGCCCTTATATACCACTCCAACTCTCTCCCAACTAGCAATGTGGGACTAAACTTTGTCCCCCAAGGCTGTCCCAAGCTGCCAACGTGATGGGCCTTGAGATTTCAGGAATTGTAGACTATATGGGCTGCCTTCCTGGGCTGCAGCCCATCTACATTCAACAATCCCCCACCAGATCTCATATGCACATCAGATGACACATTAGTTCCATTCACTGTTTGATATACCTGCACTTCGGTGGAGACTGTTAAGTTGAACTTCCACTTAGGCAAGGTGCTACGCTTGACTACAACTGAACAATGGACTATGCCTTGAATTGTCAGTCTTTGTGCAGCAAGTTTCGCTCAATGCCGGCACGGTACTAGGCTGCCATAGCCTTCCCCTCGGGTGGAGCTTATAAGTCATACTCCTCGGCCTTTCATGAGCTTACTAGAGATTCACCCAAATCTCCCACACTATGACCAGTAGTGTCACTCATATAGGTGTGTTCTTCAAAGATCGCCCTGTAGGACAGCGTCTTCGCTCATTAAGAGCCGCTCAGAACACATTAAGACATCGTCAACCTGCCTTACAGTAGCTATGAGAGAATTGCATCTGCAGCGGAGTGGGAGTATTAAATTTTCTCTCAACTCAGTTACTCCGGTTTGTTTTCCCAGGTCCTACTTCACGGAATTTCCGATTACATAGGTTGGGTTACCCCCTCGGCAACTCAAGTGGGTCTCAAACCCATCTCCCTCGATGCTAGGTCTATCATATTTCTTGATAGTCCTTTTGTGAAAGGATCTGCCAGATTTTTAGCACTTTGGACATAATCCAATGCTATCACTCCGGAGTTCTTCAGTTTTCTGACAGACTTCAATCTCCTCTTGATATGTTTGGAACTTTTCATATTATCCTTAGAACTTTTCACTTTGACAATCACAGTTTGATTATCACAGTTCATGAGGATAGCCGGTATTGGTTTTTCAACCATAGGCAAGTCCATCAAGAGCTCACGAAGCCATTCCGCTTCGACAGTAGCTGTATCTAATGCTGTGAGTTCTGCTTCCATAGTTGACCTCGTTAAGATGGTCTGCTTGCAAGACTTCCAGGAAACAGCGCCACCACCAAGAGTGAAAACATAACCACTTGTGGATTTCATTTTAGCATCAGAAATCCAATTGGAATCACTATACCCTTCAAGTCCTCTTGGATACCCGGTATAATGAATTCCATAACTCATGGTTCCCTTTAGATAGCGCATCACTCTCTCAAGAGCATGCCAATGATCATCTCCCGGGTTGGCCACAAACCGGCTAAGTTTGCATACGGCAAACGAGATATCGAGCCTCGTAGCGCAAGCTAAATACATGAGTGAACCAATGATTTGAGAGTATCTTAATTGATCTTTAGTTGCCTTTTCATTCTTTCGAAGCAGGACACTAGGATCATAAGGTGTGAGAGAAGATTTGCAATCAGCATAGCCAAATCTGCTCAACACCTTCTCAACATAATGAGATTGCACAAGAGTAATCCCATTATTCCCATCTCTCAATAACTTGGTGTTCAATATAACATCAGCTTCTCCAAGATCTTTCATCTCGAAACACTGAGATAAGAAGGTTTTTACCTCCTCAATCACTTTGAGACTTGTCCCAAAAATTAGTATGTCATCCACATACAAGCATAGGACAACTCCCTCACCCCCACCATGGCGGTAGTACACACATTTGTCGGCTTCATTAACAACAAAGCCCACGAGATGTCAAAGTTCTTTCGAACTTCTCATGCCATTGTTTGGGTGCTTGTTTAAGGCCATACAAAGATTTCTTTAACTTACACACCTTTCTTTCTTGACCTTGCGATACGAAACCATCAGGTCTGTTCCATGTAAATTTCCTCGTCCAACTCTCCATTTAGGAAAGCCGTCTTAACGTCCATTTGATGAACGAGAAGACCGTGTGAGGCAGCCAATGACGGTAGTACTCGAATGGTGGTCAATCTCGCCACGGGTGAGTAGGTATCGAAGAAATCTTCGCCTTCCTTTTGGGTATAGCCTTTGGCTACAAGCCGAGCCTTGTACTTCTCAATAGTACCATCAGCTCGAAGCTTCTTCTTAAATACCCATTTACATCCTACGGGTTTGCACCCATAAGGACGCTCGGATAACTCCCATGTTCCATTAGCCAAGATGGAATCCATCTCGCTTTGAACCGCTTCCTTCCGAGTAGTACGCATCGGGAGATGCGAGAGCTTCGAAATGGTAGTGGGAGTATCATCCACAAGATACACAATGAAATCATTACCAAAAGACTTTGCAGTCCTTTGTCTCTTACTCCTTGTGGGAGCTTCATTGTTATCTTCATCAGAATCTGAACTCTCATTACCAGATTCGTCATCAGACTCTATAGGAGTTTCGTGTATTGGATCAGATTCCCAACTAGACATGCCATGCATATCTCTCATAGGAAATATATCCTCAAAGAATGTAGCATCTCTTGATTCAAAGATGGTGCCAACATTCATGTCGTCCACTCCAGATTTCACCACAAGAAATCTATAGGCAATGCTATGGGCAGCATAGCCAAGAAAGACACAATCCACGGTTTTTGGTCCAAGCTTTCGCTTCTTGGTGATTGGCAAATTCACTTTCGCCAAACAACCCCAAGTTCGTAGGTAGGAGAGTGTTGGTCTTTTCTTTTCCCATTCCTCATAAGGGGTAATCTCTTTATTCTTGGTTGGAACACGATTTAGGACATGACACGAAGTCAATATAGCCTCCCCCACCATTCCTTGGATAAACCCGAAACATCTAACATGGCGTTAACCAAATCTGTTAGAGTACGGTTTTCCTTTCCGCAATCCCATTGGATTGTGGGGAATTGGGAGGCGTCCTCTCATGGATTATACCATGTTCCGCACAGAATAAATTGAACTCATTAGAAAAGTACTCTCCACCACGATCGGACCGAACCCTTTTTATCTTTCTTTCAAGTTGGTTCTCAACTTCAGCCTTATAGATTTTAAAGAAATCAAGAGCCTCATCTTTAGTTTTCAGGAGATACACATAACGAGTACCTAGTGGAATCATCAATCAAAGTCATGAAATATTTCTTTCCACCTTTTGTCAACTCACCATTCATCTCACATAGATCTGAATGTATGAGCTCTAGTGGTGCCAAGTTTCTTTCCTTCGCGGGCTTGTGAGGCTTGCGAGGCTGCTTTGCTTGCACACAAGCATGGCACTTAGAGCCTTTGATAAAGGTGAATTTCGGAATTAAACTCATATCAGCAAGCCGCGTCATACAACCGAAATTAACATGACAAAGTCGTGAATGCCAAACATTAGTTTCATTAACACTAGTGCTTACATCGTTCATAACATTATCACAGAAGTCTTCTAGAGAGAAACGCAACATTCCCTCACATTCATATCCCTTTCCGACAAAAGTTTCATACTTAGACAGTACAACTTTATTGGACTCAAAACACCAACTTAAACCCATCTTTCATAAGACGGGAGCCACTAACGAGATTCTTCTTGATAGAAGGGACATGCAGCACGTTCTTCAGTTGCACGATCTTTCCCGAAGTAAACTTCAGATCTACCGTGCCAACACCACGAACAGTAGCATGTAACCCATTCCCCATCATTGTCGAGGAACCTCGGGCCCGATAAGAGGTAAACATGGAGATGTCTGCACACACATGAACATTAGCACCTGTATCAACCCACCATTCCGTGGGCTGAAACACCGAAAGAACAGTAGGTAACATATTACCATACCCTGTAGTTCCTTCCTCTGTGTTGCCAATGACCATGCTGACAGAATTTGAGTTCTGTCCAGCCTGACATTTCTTTCCTTTGCGTTGTGGACAACGATTGGCCCAGTGGCCAGTCTCGCCACACACCCGACCAAGGATCTTTCTTCTCCGTTTTCCCCTTCTTCTTGAAGTTGGTAGTCCGGGAGACTCCCTTGTTCTTTCCCTTGGACTTGTGGGCATTTTTCCGCACCATATTGGCAGTAGAACGTCCCTCGGTTCCTCCGAGTGTGTTTGTCTTTTGCCCTCGCCTTCTCCTCAACATCCGGAGAGCCCATGATATTCTCAACAGAAAACTCATGCCTCTGATGTTTCAGGGAAGTGGCAAAGTTCCTCCACGAAGGGGAAGCTTAGCGACAATGCATCCCGCGACAAACTTGTCCGGTAGCATACACTTGAGGAGCTCAAGTTCCTTTGCCATGATCTGTATCTCATGAGCCTGTTCTACTACGGATCGGTTCTCAACCATTACTGTAGTCATTGAACTGCTCCATAGCATACGGTTCACCTCCGGCATCGGCAGCACCAAACTTAGCGTCCAGTGCATCCCACAGTTCCTTCCCATTTCGTATGTGCAAATAAGCATCAACCAACTTGTCTCCAAGCACACTTAGGACGGCACCCACAAAGATTACGGTGGCATCCCCGAACGCTTTATCCTCTTCAGGAGTTAGCGGACCTCTGGGAATACCTTCCGCAACTCGGTGCACACCCATAGAAGTGAGCCACAAGAGGGTCTTACTCGCCATCTCTTGAAATGAGAACCCGTAAACGGGCTCGGTTTAAGCGCAGCAGCAAAACCAGATGGTGAAAATTGCCTAAGCAAATAAGGTTTTTGGATTGTTAGATTATTAGGCAATTTCCGTGTGAGTTTAATTACCGAAATCAACATTACAGATGCACAAACATACTTAACCATACGCATCAGACTAAGCACATGCATCAGATCTGAACATGGAACAAGTAGCAGTGCAAGGTAGGAGAGGAAAAGCACGTACATCGCGACCGGGAAGATCGCACCAGCAGCAGCAACACCACCACCATGGGTATTGTTGATGTCGCCCATGGTGTAGTCGGATCTGTCGATGAAGCAGCCGGGTCGTCGAAGAAGAAGACGAACAGTAGCGAGCGGTCGCGCCGAGACGCTCCCCAAAAACCTTATCGCCCGTCTCCCGGTGCAGGATCTCAACGGACGGAGTTTCGGAGGCCTGCTCTCCCGGACGGCTGTGCACGCAGACGCCGGGATGGGGAAGACTAGAGAGTAGCGCAGCAAAAGGAACTTCGCGAGAGAGAGATCTAAAAGCACTGTTTCCAGATCTGATCGGTCTCCTTGTATAGCTTGGGAAGCCGACCCGACCCGACCGCGTTGACATGCGTAGGAAGCCAGGGACACGCGGCGAGCATGCACATGCAAGTCAACACGTACCCACACTACAAGAAAAGTTGCCATGGCCGACGAAGTTGAAGTCGCGCCGTGGTTGCTGGTGTACCATGGCCGACGATTTTTGGTCCCTCCGTGGTGCATGTCAAAACTTTTTTTTTCTCGTTTTTGAGACCACCTAGCCCGACGAAAGCGTCCAAAACGTCGCGTATGGTGGCCCGGGACGTGGTGCATCTCGAAATCTCGGGTTCGCCGGCCGAGTCAACGCAAATCCGCACCGCCGAGGGATGTAGGGCCCAGATGGCAGCCTCTTTGGCATTGTTTTTTTTCTCGATCGCGCCATCTCGTTCAACGTTCTCCGATCGAGCCGTTTACGATGCAGGATCATGGGTCCCGCATGTCATCCTCTATGAACCAAAATTCTTTCTATTCTTGGATTTTTTGACCCCCGATTTACGGCTACTTCCTTTTCTTTTGATCCCTTGCCGCCTTGGAAACATTGAGACCGCTGCTGCTAAATGGGACCCGCATGTCATCCTCTATGTGCAATCAACTTTCTTTTCTTGGAGTTTTTTTGGCACCTCAAATTTGGTCACTTGCCTTTTTCTTTCGATCCCCTGCCGCCTCTCAAACGGTGATACCGCTGCGCTAACTCGGGACCCGCATGTCATCCTCTATGTACTATAAAACTTTCTTTTCTTGAATTATTTTTGGCACCTCATATTTGGTCACTTGCCTTTTTCTTTCGATCCCTGCCGCCTCTCAAACGGTGATACCGCTCGTCGCTAACTCGGGACCCGCATGTCATCCTCTATGTACTATAAAACTTTCTTTTCTTGAATTATTTTTGGCACCTCATATTTGGTCACTTACCTTTTTCTTTCGATCCCTGCCGCCTCTCAAACGGTGATACCGCTGCTGCTAAATGGGACCCGCATGTCATCCTCTATGTAATATAAAACTTTCTTTTCTTGAATTATTTTTGGCTCCTCATATTTGGTTACTTGCCTTTTTCTTTCGATCCCCTGCCGCCTCTCAAACGGTGAGACCGCTGCTGCTAAATGGGACCCGCATGTCATCCTCTATGTACTATAAAACTTTCTTTTCTTGGATTTTTTTGGCACCTCATATTTGGTCACTTGCCTTTTTCTTTCGATCCCCTGCCGCTTCTCAAACGGTGATACCGCTCGCTTGCTAAATGGGACCCGCATGTCATCCTCTATGTACACTCAAGTTTCTTTTCTTGAATTATTTTTGGCTCCCGATATTTGGTCACTTGCCTTTTTCTTTCGATCTCATGCCACGTTTGAAACGTTGAGGAACCTCGTCGGCTCATGGGACTCGCATGTCATCCTCTATGTGCTATAAAAGTTTATTTTCTTGGGTTTTTTTTCACCCTATGATTTTTGGCTATTTCCTTTTTCTTTTGATCCCCTGCCGCCTTGGAAACGTTGAGTAAGCTGCTGACTCATGGGACCCGCATGTCATCCTCTATGTACAATCAACTTTCTTTTTCTTTTGATCTCAAGCCGCATTTGAAACGTTGAGACTCGCTGCTGCTAATTGGGACCCGCATGTCATCCTCTATGTACAATAAAGTTTCTTTTCTTGGATTATCTTTGGCTCCTGATATTTTGCCACTTGCCTTTTCTTTCGATCTCATGCCGCCTTTGAAACGTTGAGTAAGCTGCTGGCTCATGGGTCCCGCATGTCATCCTCTACGAACAATAAAAGTTTCCTTTCTTGGAGTTATTTTTGACCCCTAATTTCCGGCTATTTGCCTTTTTCTTTTGATCTCCTGCCCCCTTTGAAACGATGAAGACGCAGCTGGCGAGGTCGGTCCCACATGTCATCCTCTCGTGAACAATAAAAGTTTCCTTTGATGGATTTATTTTGAACCCCTATTTAATTTCGGGATATTTCCTTTTTTTCCTTTGATCCCCTACCGCCTTGGAATCGTTGAGGATGCCGCTGCCTCATGGGTCCCGCATGTCATCCTCTCGAACGGTAAATGTTTCTTTTCTTGGATTTTGTTTACCAAATGATTTTTGGCTAATTTTTTCTTTCGATCTCCTCGCCGTCTTTAAAACGTTGAGGACGCTGCTCGGCTCACGGGTCCCACATGTCGACCTCTATGAACAATAAACGCCGAGGATCTGCTCGCCTCATGGGTCCCGCATGTCATCCTCTTAAAACGAAAATGTTTCTTTTCTTGGATTTTGTACCAACATATTTTTGGTTTATTTTTTCTTTCCATCCCCTGCCACCTTTAAAACGTTGACGACGCCGCCGGCTCATGGGTCCCCGATGTCGGCCCCCCGTACAACAAACATATGATATCTTGATTATTTTGCAGACAATAAATAGTGTATTGCGCTCTGAGCTATATCAAACGGATAATTAAATCTTTATTTTTACATAAAAAAACTTGTATGTTGAATCTCCTTGTTTTTTTGTCTTTGCGAAGCATAGGACTTTCCTTGTTTTTTTAGAAAATTCGGAACTTTCCTGTTTTGGAGTGGGCTGAAATTGTACTAGTCAAAAGGCCAAGCGAGGATAGTTCGAAGGCCCGGATGTCCGAGATGCAGCCCAATTGAAATCTTTCTTCTTGGATTTTTTTTCACCCCCGATTTCGGCTACTTCATTTTTCTTTTGGTCTCGTGCCGCCTTGGAAACGTTGAGACCGCTGGCTGCAAAATGGGACCCGCATGTCATCCTCTATGTACTATAAAACTTTCTTTTCTTGGATTATTTTTGGCTCCCGATATTTGGTCACTTGCCTTTTTCTTTCGATCCCGTGCAGCCTCTCAAACGGTGAGACCGCTGGTCGCTAAATGGGACCCGCATGTCATCCTCTATGTACAATCAAGTTTCTTTTCTTGAATTATTTTTGGCTCCTGATATTTGGTCACTTGCCTTTTTCTTTCGATCTCATGCCACGTTTGAAACGTTGAGGAACCGGCCCGCTGGCTCATGGGACCCGCATGTCATCCTCTATGTGCTATAAAAGTTTATTTTCTTGGATTTTTTTTCACCCTCTGATTTTTGGCTATTTCCTTTTTCTTTTGATCCCCTGCCTTTGGAAACGTTGAGTAAGTCGTCGACTCATGGGACCCGCATGTCATCCTCTATGTACAATCAAGTTTCTTTTCTTGAATTATTTTTGGATCCCGATATTTGGTCACTTGCCTTTTTGTTTCGATCTCATGCCACGTTTGAAACGTTGAGGAACTCCGCTCGGCTCATGGGACTCCGCATGTCATCCTCTATGTGCTATTAAAGTTTATTCTTCTTATTTTTTTCACCCTCTGATTTTTGGCTATTTCCTTTTTCTTTTGATCCCCTGCCGCCTTGGAAACGTTGGGTAAGCTGCTGACTCATGGGACCCGCATGTCATCCTCTACGAACAATAAAAGTTTTCTTTTTTTGGAGTTATTTTTGACCCCTAATTTCTGGCTATTTCCCTTTTTCTTTTGATCTCCTGCCCCCTTTGAAACGATGAGGACGCGTTGGCGAGGTCGGTCCCACATGTCATCCTCTATGAACATTAAAAGATTCTCACATGGCTTCTGATATTTGGTCACTTGCCTTTTTCTTGCGATCTCATGCCACGTTTGAAACGTTGAGGAACCTGCGAGGCTCATGGGACCCGCATGTCATCCTCTATGTACAATAAAACTTTCTTTTCTTGGATTTTTTTGGCACCTCATATTTGGTCACTTGCCTTTTTCTTTCGATCCCCTGCCGCCTCTCAAACGGTGATACCGCCGCTCCTTAAATGGGACCCGCATGTCATTCTCTATGTACAATCAAGTTTCTTTTCTTGAATTATTTTTGGATCCTGATATTTGGTCACTTGCCTATTTCTTTCGATCTCATGCCACGTTTGAAACGTTGAGGAACCTGCTGGCTCATGGGACCCGCATGTCATCCTCTATGTACTAAAAAAGTTCATTTTCTTGGGTTTTTTTCACCCTCTGATTTTTGGCTATTTCCTATTTCTTTTGATCCCCTGCCGCCTTTGAAAGTTGAGGACTCTGCTGCCTCATAGGTCCCACATGTCAGCCTGTATGAACGATAAAGCTTTCCTTTCTTGGAGTTTTTTTACCCCTAATTTCTGGCTACTTTCTTTTTCTTTTGATCTCAAGCCGCATTTGAAACGTTGGGACAGCTGCTGCAAAATGGGTCCCGCATGTCATCCTCTATGTACTATAAAATTTCTTTTCTTGGATTTTTTTCACCCTCTGATTTTTGGCTATTTCTTTTTCTTTTGATCCCCTGCCGCCTTGGAAACGTTGACTAATCTGCTGGCTCATGGGACCCGCATGTCATCCTCTATGTCCATCAACTTTCTTTTATTGGAGTTTTTTCCCCCTAATTTCTGGCTACTTTCTTTTTCTTTTGATCTCAAGCCGCATTTGAAACGTTTGGACCGCTGCTGCAAAATGGGACCCGCATGCAATTCTCCATGTACAATAAAAGTTTCTTTTCTTGGATTATTTTTCACCCTCATTTTTGGTCACTTGCCTTTTTCTTTTGATCCCCTACCGCCTTGGAAACGTTGAGTAAGCTGCTGACTCATGGGACCCGCATGTCATCCTCTATGTACAATCAACTTTTTTTTCTTTTGATCTCAAGCCGCATTTGAAACGTTGAGACCGCCGTTGCTAAATGGGACCCGCATGTCATCCTCTATGCACAATAAAGTTTCTTTTCTTGGATTATCTTTGGCTCCCGATATTTTGTCACTTGCCTTTTGCTTTCGATCTCATGCCGCCTTTGAAACGTTGAGTAAGCTGCTCGGCTCATGGGTCCCGCATGTCATCATCTACGAACAATAAAAGTTTCCTTTCTTGGAATTATTTTTTACCCCTAATTTTTGGCTACTTCCTTTTTCTTTTGATCCCCCGCCGCCCGTGAAACGTTGAGGATTCCGCCGGCTCATGGGTCCCACATGTCGACCTCTATGAACAATAAAAATTTCCTTTCTGGAGTTATTTTGACCTCTAATTTCCGGCTATTTCGCCTTTTTTAAAATCCCGTGTCGCCTGGAAACGTTGAGAATGCTGCTGCCTCATGGGTCCCGCATGTCATCCGCTCAGAACGATAAATGTTTCATTTTTTGGATTTTTTTACCAACTGTTTTTTTTTTCCGATCCTCTGCCGTCTTTAAAAACGTTGACGACGCTGCTGGCTCATGGGTCAATATGGCAACGGGGACACTAACCACTGGTTATTGCTCAACCATAACCATCCCCGTGCAGAAAATTTTTCTCCATCCCCATCCCCACTAACAGTCACGGGGCCAGTTCTTTTACCATCCCCATCCCCATCGGGTAAACAAATAACCATCGGTTAACCATCCCCGCTTTAGCTAGTAACTATGAGCCCAAAATAAAATGACAACATGGTAGGATGACCGGGTTGGCTGGATCAGGAGTTTAGAAATGAGAGACGAGCATTTGGGAGTTGGGATTTGGGGGCTACGGCTATTGGGGACAGGAGGGGAAATGTGAGCACAATAAAATTAGGTTTTTCTGGTATCTATACATACCTATCTTGTACCCTAGTACCACATGTCATGTGCCTAACGGGGATTTCACGGTTATCGGGTATGGATAGTGGTAACACAGACCCATCCCCACCTTGCCTAACGGGGAGAATTTGTCTCCAATAAGATCTCCACGGGGATGAAGTACTAACCAAAACCATCCCCTAATAGGTGAATTAACCACCGAGGATCGGGGAACCGGTGCCCCGTTGCCAAATTG
>NC_061508.1:138571579-138746223 GCF_022539505.1 Lolium rigidum
CACATGGATAAGATACAAATAATAACCAAGAAAGATGATGAACCAAACTCGAAAATGCAACAAGTGATCTATGCAAAATCCGTTTTCGATGAACTAGAGCTTGTCATGAGAATAAGCACAAGCTCTAAAACATCACATGGATAAGGTCCAAATAACAACCAAGAAAGATGATGCAAGGATGCAAAGGTTTGAGCTCTCTCCGAACGATACGATCGAGTTACTCACTCGAGAGCCCTCTTGATAGTACGGCAACTAAACTATAAACCGCTCTCCAACTACACTATGAGACCGGTGAGAAAGAAACCCTATCAAGGGCAAACCTTATACTTGCGCATTCCACTTGAGCTTGATGACGACGATCTTGACCTTATCAAAGCGTCGGTTCCAACTTCTTGATGCTTGCTTCAGTCCATAGATTGAACGCTGAAGTTTGCATACTTTGTCAGTATTTTTAGGATCGACAAAACCTTTGGGTTGTACCATATACAACTCTTCCTCAATGTCTCCATTAAGGAACGCCGTTTTGACATCCATCTGCCAAATCTCATAATCGAAAAATGCAGCTATTGCTAACAAAATCCTCACAGATTTTAGCTTCGCTACAGGTGAGAAAGTCTCATCGTAGTCAACTCCTTGAATTTGTCGGAAACCCTTTGCGACAAGTCGAGCTTTATAGACAGTAATATTACCATCAGCATCTGTTTTTCTCTTGAAGATCCATTTATTCTCGACAGCCTTGTGGCTATCAGGTAAGTCTACCAAAGTCCACACTTTGTTATCATACATGGATCCCATTTTGAATTTCATGGCTTCTTGCCATTTGTTGGAATCTGGGCTCATCATCGCTTCTTCATACGTCGCAGGGTCCTCATCATTGTTGTCCACAATCATGATATTTAGACAAGGATCATACCAATCAGGAGTGGCACGTTCCCTTGTCGATCTGCGAGGTTCAGTAGTTTCCTCGTTCGAAGTTTCATGATCATTATCATTAGCTTCCTCTGTTGCCGGTGTAGGCGGTACAGGAACAGCTTCCGGTACTGCGCTACTCTGACCAACGAGTAAAGATTCATCAATCTCATCGAGTTGTACTTTTCTTCCAGTCACTTCTTTAGTGAGAAATTCTTTCTCAAGAAAGGTTCCGTTCTTAGCAACAAAGAGTTTGCCTTCGGATCTGTGATAGAAAGTGTACCCTATAGTTTCCTTAGGGTATCCTATGAAGACGCATTTCTCCACTTTGGGTTCTAGCTTTTCCGGTTGTAACTTCTTTACATAGGCTTCGCAACCCCAAACTTTAAGGAACGACAGCTTAGGTTTCTTATTAAACCATAATTCATACGGTGTCGTTTCAACGGATTTTGATGGTGCTCTATTTAAAGTGAATGCGGCTGTCTCTAATGCATAACTCCAAAATGATAACGGCAAATCGGTAAGAGACATCATAGAACGAACCATATCTAAGAGAGTTCGATTACGACGTTCGGACACACTTGTTTCGTTGTGGTGTTCCTGGCGGTGTCAATTGTGAAAGTATTCAGTATTTCTTTAAATGCATGCCAAACTCATAACTCAGATATTCACCTCCGCGATCGGATCGTAGAAATTTAATCTTCTTGTTACGTTGATTTTCTACTTCACTTTGGAACTCCTTAAACTTCTCGAAAGTTTCGGATTTATGTTTCATGAAATAGATATACCCATATCTACTCGGATCATCCGTGAAGGTTAGAACATAACGATAACCACCGCGCGATGCTACACTCATTGGTCCGCACACATCGGTATGTATGATTTCCAATAAGTCGGTAGCTCGCTCCATCATACCGAGAAAATGGAGTCTTAGTCATTTTTCCCATCGGACATGCTTCGCATCTATCAAGTGACTCAAAGTCAAGTGATTCAAGTAATCCATCGGTATGGAGTTTCTTCATGCGTTTCACTCCAATATGACCAAGACGACGATTGCCACATATAAGTAGAATTATCATTCAATTTAATTCGCTTAGCATCAATGTTATGTATATGTGTATCACTACTATCGAGATCTAACAGAAATAAGCCATTCTTTTCGGGTGCTCGACCATAAAAGATATTATTCATAAAAATAGAACAACCATTATTCTCCAGACTTGAATAAATAACCGTCTTGCATTAAACAAGATCCAGATATAATGTTCATGCTCAACGCGGGTACAAAATAACAATTATTTAGACTTAAAACTAATCCCGAAGGTAGATGTAGAGGAAGTGTGCCGACAGCGATCACATCGACTTTGGATCCATTTCCAACGCGCATCGTCACTTCATCTTTCAGTAGTCTTCGTTTATTCTTTAGTTCTTGTTTCGAGTTACAAATATGAGCAACCGAACCAGTATCAAATACCCAGGTACTAGTACGAGAACCAGTGAGATAAACATCTATAACATGTATATCAGATATACCTTCTTTCTTTTTCTTGACAATGCCGCTCTTCAGATCAGCCAGATACTTGGAGCAATTACGCTTCCAGTGTCCCTTCTCCTTGCAGTAATAGCACTCAACATCAGGCTTAGGACCGTTCTTAGGTTTCATAGGAGGCGTGGCAGCTTTCTTGCCACCCTTCTTGAATTTTCCCTTAGACTTGCCCTGTTTTTGAAACTGGTGGTCTTGTTGACCATCAACACTTGGTGCTCTTTCTTGATCTCAATCTCAGCAGCTTTTAGCATGCCAAAGAGTTCGAGTAACTCTTTGTTCATGTTCTGCATATTGTAGTTCATCACAAAGTTCTTGTAACTTGGTGGCGGTGATTGAAGGACACGATTAATCCCGGTCATGTTAGGAATCACTATTCCCAAGTCACCGAGTTTCTTCGCATGCCCGGTCATGGCGAGCATGTGCTCACTAACGGAGCTACCTTCTTCCATCATGCAGCTGAAGAAGTGTTTCGATGCTTCATAGCATTCCACGGCCGCATGATTTTCAAATATAGCTTTCAGCTCATTGACCAACTCATGAGGATCGTGGTGCTCAAAACGTTTTGAAGATCGGCTTCTAGACTGCACAGGATGGCACACTGAACTTGAGAGTACCGAGCTTTCCGAGTCGCGTAAACATTCTTTACTTCATCGGTTTCAGTTTCTGCAGGAGGGTCACCTAGCGGTGCATCAAGCACATATTGCAGATTTCCGCCAGAGAGGAAGATCCTCACATGACGGAACCAGTCGGTGAAGTTGCTACCGTTGCTCTTAAGCTTTTCTTTCTCTAGGAACTGGTTAAAATTGATTGGGGATGCCATCTCTACAACATATATTTGCAATAGTTTAGACTAAGTTTATGACAAATCGAGTTCAAATTTTAATTCAACATAATTAAAAATCTAGGTGAACTCCCACTCAAAATGAAGCTGAAGCAAGTGCTATGCTGAACAGCCTGAAAGCTATTGTACCCATTTAATTTGGACCTTTACAGGTTGAAAGTGACAGCGCAATTCTGGTAAATGAACTAAGAGATGCTACACCAAGCAGATCTATCATTGCTGGAACTGTACGAGATATAAAGAATATTCTGATGTCTATGCCTGATGCCCTTGTTTTAAAGATAAACAGAGATGGGAACAAAGTGGCGGACATGCTAGCTAGTCTAGGATGTAGAGAGTCGTGTGAGTGTGTTTTGATTGATTCCGCTCCTTCATGCCTGATGGAGCTGATCAATTCTGACTGTAACCAAAACCTTATTTCTTGAAATATATGCCTGAGTTTCAAAAAAAAATGAGGGCAAGGTTTACAGAAAAACTCTAAATGTATAAGTCAACTTTTTTAGGTGTACCCTAATTATTACGAGGAGCACACTCTATAGGTTAGAAGTGTTAACCTCGCATACTAATACAACAACATATTAAAGCTAATGGCTTGCTCATCGTATAAAATTTAATTTTATGCGGTGATTTATTATGATGTATCAACAGATATGTTTATTCATATGGTATTTAGGGAATGACACAACCACAAAATAATAACATATATTTCCTACCCCGTTGATATTGAATTTGGCTTTACATTTGTGGCGACTATAGGACAATATATACAATCTGAATATCCATAAAATTGTAAATTTGTTCCAGTAATTTTTTAAGCCATGACAAATCATGAGTTGTATTGGTTATCTACGAATTACAAGAGTATTCCAAGATTAAGCTAGGTAAGCGTCATTGAAGAATAATGACCAAAGAATTTTGGATGGGAACACCGATAATTATATATCACCCTAATTGGCGAGGCGACATGCAAAATTAGATTGAGCAGCACGTACACGTGAAAATATCTTGCAACATCTCTAGGTAAAACTCGACAAACACGAATCTTGAAATCTGTCAGTCAAAAATCGACAAAAACGACTGTTATACGAAAAATCTTCTAAGTTGACCCTAATGATTACCAGGAGTACACCATATAGATTAGAAGTGTTAACCTCACATACTAATCCAGCACCACATTAAAGCTAATGGTTTGCTCCCGGTAGAAACTTTAATTTTATGTGTGATTATGGTGTATCAACATATATGTGGATTCATATGGTATTTAGGAAATGACACAGTAATATTTCATCGACAAAATAATAAAATATATTCCCTTCCCAATCGATAGTCAATTTAGTTTTACATTTATGGCGAGTTTGGCGACTATAGGACTATATAGAATGTGAATACCGATACTATTGTTAATTTATTACAGTAGATTTTTTATCACACTAAAAATGATGCCCTCGCATTTGCGAGGACCACCTTGCTCCTTACCAGGGCTTAAGGCGTGAGATTTTTTGCACGTTAATTAAGGAGAGTTGCGGCAATGATTCCCAGGAGAGAAAAATTAGGGAGATTTCCTTTCCTGCTCCTGCATACGTTCCTTAATTCTCTCTCGTAAACATCCCGACCTCTTCGGTTTCTCCCTCACGCCGTCTCTCTCTCTCTCTCTCTCCCGTAGCGGACACCATCAATGAAGATGTTGATCCATGGCAAAATTAGCTGCCCACTGGAACCACCGCCCTCCTCCATCGCGCGGACGCCGTGGGAGAGCAACAACGCGGCCGCCAGGACCACGAGCTCCCACCCCACCGCGCGGCCTGGAACCACCACCATGAATGCCGGCGCCCTCTGGAACGGTCGGGGAGAAGGACGGGAAAACGGGGAAGAAGAAGTGGGCGAGCGCTGGGGAGATGATCTGAACCACCACGGGATTGGGAAGCGCCATGGTCTATTAAGGGGCTGGGAGGCGGCAGCAGTAACTACTATGCGCAGGAGACGAGGTGGACGAAGGCGTGCGCGCAGGAGTCGAGAACGACGAAGACGTCCGCTCTCGTTATCGAAGGGGTATTTTGGGGAGGAGATCGATCGCTAGCACATCACGCCTTAAGCCCTGACGAAAATCCAGAAAAAATCTCACGCCTTAAGCCCTGGTAAGGAGGGAGTAGTTCTTAATGCAGATCACAATATGCCCATTACCTGTACATCTACTAGGCACCGTACGCAGACTAGGCCGTCTGTTTTGGCCAGGAGCTCACAACACATACTTATAGGTTTTTTGCATCACAATGTTGATATGCAGTACAGCAAACAGACATCCTACTACCAAGCCAGGCACAAGACACAAAAGGATCCACTAGGCCACCGAGAGCATCAGATCCAACTATACAACACAAATGAAGACCAGAATAGCAGAAACATATACATCCAAATGTTTCACACATATTCGCTTGCTCTAAAACGTGTCAGGATAGCAAAAATTGCCACAGGAACTAGTTAATTGCTCCCAGCAATCACTCAACAACAGGCAAATACTCTCAACGTTAGCATCACAGGTTAACAGCAGAACCAGCAACTTGTTATTTGTCTACTTAACTGCTCCCAGCAATTACTCAACAACAGGCAAATGCTCTCAACATTACATCAGAGGTTTTTACAGCAGAGAACCAGCAACTTGTATTTGTGGGAAGCCACTCACTTGATGTCTGAGCTACCAGTGTTCTTGTGGAGTTCCTCCCCACTGTCGGGGGTCTCATGGCTATCATACTCCGCCCTAGCAGAAGCAGCCTACAGACCACGAAATCAATCAGTGGTAAGTTAGTTTTTCGGCGGAATGGGAAATACATCAATTTTTTAGCCGATGGTAAAAATGTTTACCATCTTATCAACAGCTTTGACAATGGTTCCGGGCCGGTTGTGCTCCTTTAGGAAACTGGTTATTACTATGGTACTGGTCAAACCTACAGCAATCGTCTGTAGGGGAATAGTGAATAGCTTTGCGGTGTCAACTATGAGCTCAACGTATTTATGCGCCTCTTTCACTTTTCCCTGGAGCTTATCTCTACCACCAGGCTGAGATAATAAAATCATGTTAACAGAACATGGTGGTTAAGTTATGAACAACATCGAACAACAAAATTATCTCTAGCAGCAAAATTATCTCTAGCAGCTAGTTGACAGGGTGAATGAACAAAATCAAACAGCAAAATTCCTATACTACCCCCATCAGAAGCAATGCATAACTTAAACACCAAATTTTGAAACAGCTCATATATAACAATGAACTATGAAGACTGACGTAAAGTGAAAATACAATAGAAAAACAATACCGGACAGTAAAAATAAATATTCTACACAACATCAAATAACTTAACAATACCATACCCAACAATCAAGAGGAAATGAAGAACTGAATAAGAAGTGAAAATTATAACTTACTATATCTGCACCACGTAGGTTCGCAAAGTATCGGTCAGCATTAATCTGATAAAGCCCTTTCTTAATCTGCAAGTACAAAATAACAGGATGCTTAACCTTCTGAGGTAAGATTAGCAATACGAACTACCAAGCTCAAGACGATATTACCTCATTCGCATTGCGCGGGACAAAGAATTTCTGGAAATGGAATGTTACAATGCATCAGCACCATCAAAGCAACAAATGTTAACACGGAAAATAAGAGAGGCGCAATTGAACCACATACACTTATACAATCAGACATACACTTGACTTTTCGAAGTGCATGCCACAAAACTACCAGTTGGATGGTTGTAACACAGGGCGAAGAGAACCTGTACCTGTCTCCAAATCCATTTATCCCCATACATCAACCTCCCGTACTTGCTAGACAGCTTCTGAAGGACGTTATGTTTCTTTCGGTAGCTGTGTTACCAAGAGTACGAGTTAGCTTCATAGGTAAATTCCTTCCAACAGAATACTAAAACATTTCCTTCATAATGAAACCAACATTTCCACAGTTTCAGAGAGCTATAATTAATTAATGGTCTTTACTATTCGCTATGGCTAGTTAGTCACGGAATATCCAATGACGCAGAAAAATATCCAAAAACTACAATCATCAAGGACCATGAAGCGTTCTAGAGAATCAAATGTGGCAGAAAACAGATATGGACTATCATTGAATTTTATAAGCATGTTTCGCTTCCCAGCAGTTACATAGTGTAGCAAATCGCAACCAAAAACAAGATTACTACGCGGAGTAACATTCTTACATCGCCAATAAACAGGTTGGGACTGACTCAAGTAAAACACCGTTAATTACGCAAGCAACACCATGTAGTTATGCTCAAGAAAAGACGTCCATGACATGCAGAATGTCCCGGAGGACTGGCCTGTTCAAACAAACAGTTGAACCATCTTGGTGGTAGTGTTTCACCCAACAATATTTTCTACCTTGAGATGTACAATTCCTAACAATCTAGTTAACTGCCCAAGTTATATGATTACCTTGCATGTGGCCGGTAGATGAAAGGTGGGGTAGCTGAAGCGAGGGTGGAGGACCACTTTTCGCCCCACAGGATCTTCCCGACTGAGGGGGGCAGCTTGCTAAGTAAGCGTCCCGCCATTGGACCTGCAGTTTGATGAATACAGAGTTGATCAAGAAAACGCAGCAGGTACCAGATTGTTTCTACACTGAAGTGAAATCAGAACCCAGGAAAAAGAAACAGGACGTGTTTTGCTGACGGAAATCTCAAGACGAAAACGAAATCTCGACACACGACCGTTTCCATGCCAAAATCTCACCCTAGGCAAACGCAACGGGGAAAGGGTCGTTACCGAGTGGTGGACAGGGAGAGGCCCTGGGGACTTGTAGCTGAAATCGGGGTCTGCAGAGATTGCAAGGCAAACAATCGTTAGTGTTTGGACGGAATCAAAACCCATCGCGTGATCAGCCGACTCGAAATCTAGAACAAGGGGAGGGGAGAAGGCGCGATCGTTACCTGAGAAGTATTGGGGCGCTCGAAATCCGTGGGCAGTGAGAGGCCCTGGTGACTTGGTAGCTGAAATCCGGGCGCACTACGATCTGCAGAGATTCCAGGGCAAGCAATCGTTGGGGTTGGTAGGAATCGAAAGCATGGCTTGATCTGCCGACTCGAAATCTAGAAGAAGAGGGGGAGAAGACGCGATCCTTACCGGAGAAGTATGGGGGCGCTCGAAAGCGTTGGGGGACGACGGCCGGAGACACCGCGCAGGCGAGGAGGGCGAGAGGATCCGCCGACCGATCGAGGCTGCAAGCAATAGGAGTGGCGTTAGGGTTTGGGGGGAGGTGCGGTGGAGATGGAGCATTCGGGGGAGGAGGAGGAGGAGGAGGGAGAGAGCAGAACCTTGTGGAATAACGTCAGGCAGGAGGCGGAAGCGCTCGATCGGCGAATTGCAAATTTGGCTGCCATGGATAAATAGACCAGCGATGTGGTGTCGGGCGGAAACCACCGGCAGGCCAGGCCCTGCTATTTTCGCCCGGCAGGAGGCCCGGCCCGATGGCTGGCGTGCCCTGAAGTACCGGGCCGGGCCGGGCTGGACAATTGGGTTTTCGGCGGTACTGGTTGACTGAAGAACGGATCCAGATCCGAACGCCGCTGAAGAGCAGGCGCAGTGGATCCGGCTGCGGCGCCCGAACTCCGCTCCGGTTGCTGCAGCAACATGACAGGAGCGTCGCCCATCGCTGCGCTCGAGTTCAGCTGACACGCCAAGCTCGGAGGCTATCGCGGCTCGACGGCTCCGGCCTGACCGGAGCGCAGCGAGGAGGGCCGCCGTGCAGCTCAGAGCTGCAGCAATCTTCTTTCTTCGGGAGGACTTGGCTGCCGTCGCAGCTGCTCGGCATCATCTTGCTCGCAAATGATGAACAAGGTGCGTTGGGTGGGTGGTGCTGTGGAGCTGAAAGAGGGGGAGCTTTCTTTGCAGGGAGAAGAAGAAGAAGGAGAAGGGGAAAGGTAGGTGGAGTGGAGGACCGGTCGGCTTGGAGAGACGAATTGGCTGGGGTGTGGCCTCACCGGCGGGTTTATATGCAGACAAAGGCCATCGCTATCTTTGGAAATGCCACCGCCCCAACCACAACTTGGTGGCACGTTGCAGTACGGGAGCACGACTCGGACTTTGGTTGCCTGCACACTACAGTCTCGCACATTCACATCCCCCGGCTCACACTGAGGTTGTCTTGACGCTTCTGGCTCACTCACCACAGACCACAGACCAGAGAGAGCATCTTCACCGGTGCTTCCTAAATAATAGCCATCAGGGTATCTCCAGCGGCAGCGACCGTTTGCGTCCGCTTTGGTCGTAAATGCGTCTGGCACCGTCTCCAGCGGCACGACGCAAAGTGATCGGGCCGTTCGCGGAGACGCAAACCTGGCCCAAATATGCGGCAGGTTTGCGTCTCGGCGGACGCTGCGCGGACGCGCAAAGTGTCCGCTGCGGTCTCCACCGGGCCCGCCTGGCAGCGAGCTCTGCATGGAGGGCATCGCTTCCGCGGCCATCGCTTCCGCGGTCGGCGCTTCCGCGTCCGCGCCGCCATGAATGCCGCGGCTTCTCGTTCGCGCGCGTGCACCGGCGGGCGGCGGGCGGGCCTCGCGCCGCCTTCAATGGCATCGTATCCGTGCGCGGCCGCCCTTAAAGTCCGGCGGCCGCGTTGCTCCTTCGCCCACAGCTCCACTCGCACCACAACCGCCGGCCGCGCCATGCGGGAAGAAGAACGACTTCGAGGCCTCCCGGCGGCGGCGGCAAGAAGGTGGCGCTCCCCGTCACGGTGGGGAGGCTCATGCACGGCAAATGGGTGCCATGCGACGCCCGGTCCGGCGTGCGGCACTGGCGGCCGGCGGCTCGGCTGCCGCCGGGTGCCCATCCCTCCGGTACATGCGCGCGAGCACGAGCGGACCAAGGAGATCCGGCGCGAGGAGGCGATATCTACCGGAGGACCTCCGCGCCGATCCGGCGTACGCCATCGACTCGGAGAGTTGGCGTACGTACCTGTCCACGGAGACAGACAGCAGACGACGGGCTGGCTTCATGGGCGACAGGGATTATCCCTTCGGACCTGCACCGCCGGCTCGTCGTCAGCAGGCGCCGACGCGTCGTCCAGCAGCCGCAGCACAACGACCGCGAGGACGAGGACGACGACGACTACATCGAGGAGCTCGCGTACCATAGCGAGGACGTGAAGGACGACAGCGACGACTACGTCGGCCTCGTCTTCCACGAATGGCGCGAGGCCATGGCGGAGGGCGGAACTCGAGTTCCGGACAACATGACGGACAACGAGATGGCCAAGCTCGGCCTCCTCGTATCCGAGTACGACGCGCCGGTGCAGCCGCCGTTGCCCCGCTACGCCACCGCTGTCATGCCGCCTGGCCTGTCCGCCGATGAAGCCCTTCGACAAGCGCCTCGGACTCGGCGGCGCCTCCTCCACCGCCGCCACGGCCTTGGGCGCCTCCCCCACCGCCGCCACGGCCTTATGTCCGGGCGCCTCGCCCACCGCCGCCACGGACTTATGGCCGGGCTCCTCATCCGCCGCCACGGCCGCGGCCTCCTCAACCTCGAGCACCGCCATCGCGCCGGCGTACGCTCCCCGGATGGCTACGGCCGTGGGACGTACCGGAGATCATCTTGCTCGACGGCGACGAGGAGCAGCACGGCGACGATGCGCGGCGATAGGCGTTTTAGGTTTTTTTTATGTTTTTAAGTATTTAAGTTATGTTTCAGTTTTTGTAAATTATGTTTCAGTTCAAAAAAATGATTCGTCCTAACAAAAAATGCGTCGTGCCGCTGGAGCCACCCCCGACGCAAACGGACGCGCGGTCGTTTTCGACCAAAAGGGCCGACGCAAACGGACGCGCGCGGACGCTAAAATGCGTCGCGCCGCTGGAGATGCCCTCAGGAACGTTGGTACTATCGTATGGGAATATTAGCATAGCATTTTTCATTTGGGGGAGCTGCTCCCACACCGGCGCGCCTCATACAATAACCCCAATAGATAATTTGAATTTAAAACTCAAACACAAACATAGAAATTCGAATAAGTTTATGAGTATGCAGTTTGGGCCAACACACGGCCACCAAATTCAAATAGGTTTTGGAATAAGAAGTTTAGGCCAACACACGGCCACCAGATCGCTGTCCGGCGCAAAAAAAAAAAGGCTTCCAAGCCAGATGATCACATGAAGGAGGTCGCGGGCGGCTCAACCTCGACGACACCTGCGAGATCGGCGACCGGCGGCAACTCCGTCGCTGCAACAGGATCCACGGTCGCCGGGGGAGGCATGAACGTCGACGATGCCGGGGGAGACATGAACGTGGACGGTGCCGGGGGAGATGCCGACGCAGCTCGCGCCGCCATAACCTCTTGGCCGATGCGCTCGCGGTACATCTCGTGCCACGCCCGCACCAACGGGTCCATCTTCTCCATATCGGCCATCAAGATCTTCGATTCTTGAGACATTTTGGTCAACGATAGCTGCGTCACTTCTTGGTGGCCTTCATGGCAGCGGTGTGAGCTTCCATCTTCGCCGCCTCCACCATCTTCCTCTCCAACTCGATCTTCATGTCTTGCTTGTCGAGGATTGCCTTCCACACGACGGCGGCCCTATCGGACGCTTCCTTGTTCTCAACCGAGAATGAGTCGATCATCTCCTCGAGGGAGACGTCCACGGAATGGAGATGGAGCGGCTGGCGGGAGAAATGACCGGCGGAGAGGACGGGATTTGGGGGGAGAAGATGTATATTTTGCCGTTATGTGGCTGACATGCGACTCCCATGCCTAAAATTTTCAGCCTCGCGAGGCGCTGGCGAGCCCGATTCGCGCCATTGGCGAAGGGGCCGGTACGGGGTTGCCAGCGCTTCTATTGGGCTCAAAAAATCGCCGGCGCCGTTTGGGGCGCGCCGGTGCGACCCATTTTCGCTCCCGACCTCCAAAAAGCTATCGAGACCGCTGTCGAAAACGCCGGTGGAGATGCTCTTATTGGAGGTGCTGGATCAAGTGGAGCTGTTGTGTAGAGTAACGTGGCAAACCCACTTTACCATAAAAAAGGGTTTTGCTGAGAATTAACTTAGGGCTCAGTCAAGTCCCTAACCGTCCGATTAACTTAGGGCTCACGTACGATATATATTTTATTTTATTTAAAAAAAACCGTCCGATTAATCTTGACAATATTAGTGTTGTTGATCACTTTTTTTTTGAGATGCGTTGTTGATCACTTGATATCGTAGGTGACGCGCCCGGCCGTCCGTCCGTTTCTCTCGCGCGCACGCGGGGATTGTTCGCATCTCACGCCAAATACGTGCTCCCGTATATACGTACAGCCATATGGACCTGCCCATGGTCTGGTGCACTTTTCTACATCGGCTGCTACTGTTCCTAGGTAACATGGTGTGCTAATCTTTTTACTCTTTTTTTTATTTGGAAGATGGACACAAAGATGTTGTAGTCTCTAGGCTCGGAAAGAGAGCGGTAGTTTCAGACGACTAAACCGTGAGGATAGACATGGTTGCCACTCATTTATTTATTTTATAGTTTTTTATGTTGATAAATCTGGCTCGCAATTGTTGTAATTGGGGTAAATGATTATTTTTTCAGTTGCTAGCCGGGTTGTAACTTGCAAATAGTTGCATTTGAGTTCATTTGCATATAGGGCTGTAACTGAGATTTTCAGTTGCAAATAGGGTTACAACTGAGTTTTTCTCAGTTGCAACGTGGGTTGCAACTGAGATTTTCACAACTGCGGGTGAAGTTGCAATTGATATTTCTACACTTGTAAATGAGTTTTTCAACTGTAATCTAAGTTGCAAATGAGTTTTTTTCAGTTGCGTTATGTGATGTAACTGAGATTTCTACATTTGCAAGTGAGGTTGCAACTGAGATTTCTACACTTGCAAATGAGTTTTTTCAGCTACAATTTGAGTTGCAACTTACATTTCTATAGTTGCAAGTGAGGTTGCAACTAAGATTTCTACACTTGCAAATGAGTTTTCTCAGTTGAATTTGAGTTGCAATTTACATTTCTATAGTTGCAAGTGAGGTTGCAAATGAGTTTTTCAGTTGAAATTTGGGTTTCAAGTGAGATTTCTACAATTACAAGTGGGGTTGCAACTGAAATTTCCAGTTGCACCTGAGACTTATGATTGCAAGTGCGTTTTTCCAGTTACAAACAATGTTACCACTACAATTTTTTCAGTTACATACTGGGTTGCAACTGATATATTTATAAATTGCAATTGTAACTATGGTTAGAATTGAGATTTTTTTCTAGTTACAGATAGGGTTGAAACTGATAATTTTTTAGTTACAAATATAGTTGGTTGAACAAAAAAAATGTTCTAAAATCATTGGTTTTCTATTGTGATTTGTCTTCTATTTACGGTTGAAAAGTCAGCAGCGTGCATATATCATATAATTTTAAGACGTATTTGTTGGCCCGTACGGTGCTTGTACCACAAAATTTACTATCTAAGCAAAAGCCTAGTGAGCAAGTGAGAACTGCGCAGACATCTAGCGAACGTGACCGCGTGAGGGCGTCACGTATAGGAAATGGACTAGCTGCTCGTTTGTTTGCTTGTGCGTACCCCACGATAAAAATTACCAGAAATTAATACTAAAATTAATAGGATGATATTACTTGACTGAGCATGAATTTCGTTCTCGGTCGACTGAGCCCTAGACAGACCCATGAAAAAAGGCGATGATAGTACGGAGTATCAGAAAGCAGTCACCAATGTGAAATTTCAGTTTACCTCTGGATTCAGCAGTGAAGTGAAACAACAAGCAAAACAAAATCTGAACTCTGCAACCAGCAGCATAGGCGACCAGGCAAAAGTAGCATAAACCTCTCGTTCACGCATTTGGAGACCAAGATCGTCAATCCAGAAAATCGCATCTAATTTTTTTACGTCTTCAAAATATTCTAGGATTTAGAGAACACGAGCTACCAACCTGCCGAGATTGTGTTTGGGTGCATCAGCCGAGATAAGTTCTGCACAAACACAATCGGTCTTGGCTATGGTACAACAGGCTCAGGCACGAACTCAACTTTTATTTTGTTCAACTACAGACGGCAATAGCCCTCTAAAATTAACATGGGCATACAGCGACAACTTGCAGAGAATATTTATGTTCTCTTATACATCTTGCTATAGTGAAAACTACCTACAAGTGGCAAGACGACACTTGAACCTGACATATGAACTATATAGACAAAAGAGAGAGAAAAACTAATCATAATTACAGTTGCAAGAATATACACATGCCATGATTCTTGAGTGCAACCGGATCTGTGCAAATGAGCACAGGAGAATACACGGTCCAACCTGATGGCCATTTCATTGCCACCTGAGTAGCTAAATTGACCAGGTCAGTATTTCTCATTATTGGATTGGGAGCAAATCCAGCACCCTCTGTCCGTCACTAACTCGCAAAACACCATATCACTCTTGTGAAGCATTTTGAGAATCATCGTCACAAATATTTGACGATGATTGGTCCAGGTTGATTATCGTAGGCATCCATTGCTCGGGAATCACAATGAAGTAAGCAGACATGGCTTTCCTGAACCGCTTCTTGTACTGCATTGGCGAGACTACCGTTGGAGCGGCATTCTTTGGCCCACCAAGAATGCCAGAAGATTTCACCCATGTCTCAAGGTGCTTGTCCCATGTATACTGTCTCATAAAATCTATTATTCCCAGGACTAGTTCATGTTTCTCCTCATCAACACCCACAAGTAAGGAATAGTCCATCACATCAATTCCCTGAAAGAAAGCCGTTACATTGCAAATCAGTTTATGTATGTATACATATATGGGGAATATCCTACTACCAGGTTCAGTTACACCCATACCTCATATACTAACATGATGTAGTATATATACTGCATTATCATTTTTAGCGAGTCCATGCTTATTATGTTATATAAATGTTTGGTATCAAGGTTCAGTTTGGTATTCCATAATGTATTTCACACAGGCCAGGGGTATTTCACATCTCATGCACACGCTGTGTCTAAAACATATTGACTACTGTAGGCTACAAAGTATATACATGCTATGAAGATAGACCATAAGCTACAGAGTGAACAGCATCCACAAAGTTCTATGTTTATGCATCCTAGATAGTAGCAAATGTTCAGCGACAAAGGTACATAGCAGTCTGGTTCCATTGTCCATAAAATAGTAATTGATTTTCCTCATCCTGGCAAAGGAAAGCATAATCTGCCATCTTATGGCTTATACAGAGAATTAAAGATTAGTATGCCTCACAAAACAAAACCTTGTGTCTCTCATGAGATACGGGTTTCACAAAAGAAAGGTACGAAAGACTGATGCTCCAGTATTAAGTTCCATAAATCATGGTGAAAGAGTTAACATACTACTCCCTCCGGTTCAAAATAATTGCTCAAAAAATAGATGTATCTACACACTAAAACATGTCTAGATACATCTATTTTTTGGCAATTATTTTGAACTGGAGGGAGTATTAAATAAACAAGAACTTAAGTCAACAAGCAACCCTGAGATATCTTACGTTTTATTTTAGTCTTTATAAGGACAAGAAATGCATGCATAAAACAGATAATTCTCGCTGTGAGCATCTGAACTTACTGCTAGAAAAGAAGTATCATTCCAAACAGCTCTTTCCAGAAGCCGCTTCGCCTTGTTCCCAACAAAAATTGGTGATGTTGGCATTGCCTCAATTAAGTTCTGATCAAGAAGGACCTTGTTGTTGCTGGAATCTGCATTATACCTAGATCTTGAAGATCCCTTGAGATCATAAAGCCTCGTAATATTCCGTCCAAATAAAAGATTTTCCATCACAAGCAAATCCATTTTTGATTCTTTGCCACCTTTCAGATGCTTAATTGTAACCTAAGCAAAAGCACACCGTTTTTCAGTACTACCTAGTGCAGAGGTAAATCTACCTATCTTCCTCGAGGTCTAGGTAAACCTAAGCAAAACCTTCCTGTACACATGACTTGCAGGTTGCAAAATCTCCGGAGGCATATTTAACAAACATAGATCTACAAATCCATATGAAGCACATTTGTGCTTTTAAAAAGAGGCACTATGCAATTCCAGGTACAAAAAGACCTGAACTCGGTAACAATTAGATAAATAAGGAAACAATATCTTAACCAAATAAAAGGCTCCATGGCAAGCATACATAATTACATATAAATATGCATGATTCTAAAACTGGATACGAAATCCCCTCCTACCCAGAGTACGGCGTTTGCGAGCTCAGGCTCCAGGTAGCCCTTTTTTGAAGAAAAAAACTAAAAAGGGTATTTTTATGTTTCAAACGGTTCTGAAGAAAAAATCTGGGTGTAGTTAAGGATGTATCCTACAAGCGTGTAATACCTTACTACGAAATACTTTATACACTAGGCTACGCAGAAGTGAAAAAAAATGTAATACCTTACTACGAAAAAAAATGTCAAAACCCCAAAATTTGCCAGAGTATGCCATTTTTTTGGTAGCCCAGAGTTTAAAGTATTTCGTATGGTGATTTCACGCGCCTGTAACATCCCTAACTACATCCGGAATTATATTCAGAATTTTTCAAAACTTTGAAATACTATTTTTGATTTATTTTTAAATGGGCTACCTTGAGCTCGAGCTCACTTCTTTTATTTTGCTTCTACCCACCAGTAAAATAACTGGGTTCCATAAAATCTCATATATTCATCTAAGAGTTAAAATGACCGGGCCCATGTATAAAACAGAAGGGCTCGGAATCGGAAGACGTTATCATTTCCTAGAGACTGCATATCACTAAATTGCATGGACACATTTCGAAAAAAACTAAATTGCATGGACAGAAAAAATTTTTGCCCATTCAGCATTGTTTCCGAACAAGATTCTACTTAGAAGCCATTGCCATTTCTCACAAGAAGCGTATACATACTCAAAAGATATTAAGTTTCTCTATAATCCAAGCACACAAATGAAGTTTGTTCCTCATAATTAATGTGCAATGACACTGCCAATAAAAATATAAACAGGAGACTAAAGGTCCTGTGAACATACCTGGTAGATACCCAGAATCTTTGCAAGGGATGTAGGGCTTCCAGTGCTTATGGACTCTGACAAATATTTAAAATAATCTGAACCAAACTGAAGGAATGATTCAAGCTCTGTTTTCGTGACCTGCTTTATTATGAATCTATCATCCAGAGATTTCGCAAAGAACACATTGCTTTTGCCACCTTGTGCTCCCCATTTCTTGCATCGACTGATAGATCTTATAAAATCAAGCTCTGATGGACAACAAGACCTTCTGAGCGCTTCAAAGCTTTTTGCGTAATAGCTTGTCACAGTGTATTTAACTTTCCCAAGTGGCCCACCATCTTCAAAAGAAACTCTGGAGTGCACAACATCAGGAGCAAAGGATCCTCTACTGGAAGATACTGATGAAGTGAAATCGTCAGAGGATCCAAAATCCTCAAATAAGTGAAACGGATTAAAATTTCCTGAATCGTATACAGGCAACGGAAATGAAGAATCTGCACTGTCTTTGTTTTTGCTGCTCTCAACTGACATTTGGAAGTGATACATATGAGAAACAAGTGCATAAGAAATAATACTAGTCGGTTCATCATCGAATACCGGGATAACAACATCATTAACTCCAGTTGGCAGAAAAAGTCTTGCTCCACCTTGCTGCGATAGCTCGCGAAACAATGAAATGTATACAGGATTGTAGTCGGCCAAGGTCCCAAATGTTGGTGCTGTGCCATAATTTGTATTCAGGGAATTATAAAATGTCATGTATGGCATTTTAAGACAGCTTAGCAAGTCTTCTACTGTATCCCCAGACCTGACAGATAAAGCAGAAGTATGGTGTGGTATTGCTTTAGCTTGTTTTTTCACATCGGCAGCTGTACCTTCTAGCTGAGCTAAAGGCTTCACCAAGCTTGCATCAGGAGCAGGTCCATCCTCACCTCTCCATTTTGCATCCAGTGTGTCTGAAATATCGGTCGTTACTCGGAACTGACCCTCAGAAGAAACTCTACGGACACTGATGTTAGATTCTTGCTGATCTAAATGATCTTTGACACTTGCACTGTTTGAATGACTGATTTTAGCTATTGTATTTTCAGTACCATTCAACTCGTCAATGTTTTTGAAGCTAGTTTCATAAGATTGATCATGCTGGTTGAGCCCCCCATCACCAGCATGAAGCGGGCTTGGGCTCTGTCCCAAGGATCCATCTTGAGCATTTGAAACAACTGCAGTGCCCTTTGAGTTCTTCTCCAACTTTGTATTTGTATTGGTATCGACTGATCTATCATTGAATTCAGAAATCTTATTTCCAACTCGTAACCCTCCTAGAGCATCGCAGTATTTGCCACCTGAGGTTGCTATGAAACTTAACCGTTGATCCCACAAGTAACACAGAAACAGTAGCTGTCTCCTTAGTTTGTTAACCTCAAGAATATCAATGAATAACTGCCCCTTTCTGATTTCCTTTTTCAGTAGATTCTTTAGTGATTCCTGAAGATGTATGCAGAATACTACTTTAGGTGGAGCTTTACTTTTTTCACCGAGCTTAAGTATGACAATGATTTCTTAGCAAAGCAAATAGATAAAAACGGTAAAACAAATTACCGTGAAATCAGCCTTCTCTGCTTGCAGGATATCTTCCAGCTCCACTATGTTTCTTCTTAACTCAAGGATCTTTACATTGCCATCAAAAGAGCCTGTAATTGGCCTTTTCTCTGAAATTTGGTGGAGAGCATTCAGCACTTCAGTGAACAGGAGTTCAGCTGAATCAACCACCTGAGACATTGACTATCAGCATCAGATAGAAACTACCTCGTAAGTGAGCTCATAAAGCTAAACACACTACCTCATTTGCCTCTAGCTCTACCCATTCCTGATGTTGGGAAGTGAAATCAAGCTTTGATGGTGGCAAATAGACAGAGTGAACCTTGATTGATGCATACCGGAAGCAGGCAACCATTTCGCCGAAGCTGAAATTCAAACATTTAAGGAACAATTTTCACCAAATTGATAAAGTAGAATGGAGATGAGGACATACCCATAAAAGCGAAGGCAGTCCCTGTGAAGAGAATGACCACAGCTTGCTACCCTACTAGCTGCTGCATGGTTTGAAAAACTTAGTTCCAAAAATTTACCAAGAGATAAGCCCCAGGCAGCATCAGACATCACTATTCTTTTAGTTGCTGGAGGGAGCCCATCATCGCGTGGACAGCGTAAGCATCTATGCCACATCCAGATTTTACCATCATGTTCACCAGATAACTTCACTATAAGTTTCCGCACTGATATTGTTAAGCTACCCTGAGGGTGAACATAACAATAAACATGGGCCTCCGGTGCCAGTTCACAAGAGGGACAACGATTGTTCTAAACCAAATTGTAGAAGTTAGGTAAAATATATTTTCTGCAAACAAAAATATACTTATCAACGATCTAGGTCTAACCTGATCAAATAGCTGCTCACGCAGAAACCTGCCTAAGGGTTTGTCGAAGTTGCCATAATATTTTATGCGAAGAAGATGTGGCCGCTCACAGATAGCTTCTTTCCAAACACAACGAGAGGACATAGAAACTAATATACTCTGGTTGTCAGCTGGAGATGCTGGAATTTCATCCTTTTTTATAATCGAACCATTCTTTGAACTGCCATTATCATAAGAAATTTCTAAGTTGAGAGGAGCAGATGGCCTAGCTGCTATATTCATATCATTCTCAGAATTATGGGCAGATGAAAGATCACATTCAGCAGACACCGAATTTCCAGAATGAGCAGGCAATAAACTGAAGCCATTAGCCAGCACATGTCTACTTGTTTCGGGCTGGAGTTCTTCAAACTTCACTTCGCTGCCAATATTTCTAGTACAAGCAGGACAATGACATAATGAAATTCTCGACTGCTGAACCAAGGGATCAATATATGATCGAGGTTCCATACCCAGCAAACAGCTTATGTTTCCATTTTGGTCATTGATTTGAACAGGTGGCGTTTGGGTTGACTCAACTTCCAATGTTTCGCAGCTTTTCTTATCGGGGAAGCATGCTGCTGCCGTTTGGTCAACCATTCTAAAATCATTGAATTTAAAATTATCCTTTAGCATGTCACTGTTGGGTGATGAAGCAGTGGACATTTGTAAAATAGGTATTGTCGAAATGGATCTATCAGCACTAGATGGTTTATCTGGCAAAGCAACAATAATTGGTGACCTAAGAGGGAGTTCTGGAAGGGTTGCACCTTCATCCACAAGAAAAGATGTTTCAAGAGCCAAGTGATATGCTGCGAAGACTCCATATTGCACAACATGCTTCACCTTTTTCAGTTCATCACCATTAGCTCCTTTTAGCAAGATCTACAGAATCAGAGATGATTAGACATGACCAGGTATTATAACTGAATCAATAACTCAACACTTACTGTAAAACCCAATGGCTTTGGGCAGCCTTCAAAGAACATAAGGGTCTTCAGCATTTTCTTTCCACCTTCTCCAGCTGTCCCGTGCTCCTCGATATACTTCTCCACATGGAATAAGTCACACTTACCCAGCTTTTCGGATGATAAATAATCAATTGATGGAACTATATGAGCACCAGTGCAGCGGGATATCCTTT
The DNA here is from genome assembly GCF_022539505.1 of Lolium rigidum. Classification (NCBI taxonomy): domain Eukaryota; kingdom Viridiplantae; phylum Streptophyta; class Magnoliopsida; order Poales; family Poaceae; genus Lolium; species Lolium rigidum. The sequence goes on from NC_061508.1 coordinate 138,592,468, forward strand.
CCAGAAGTGGTCTTTTGATATTCAGAACAAGAGAAATATTTTTCTCCAGAAACAAATCCTGAGCATGACGAGAAACCGATTTTTCCACCAATACAACACTTGGTTGGTGTGCTTTGATCTTTGCAACTGCCATTTTCAGATAATCTGTTTCCTGGATTTAAAAAAGGGCATGAAAACAATCGGCATTACCAATTCTCAATTTATACTACCCTCCCAATGCACTTTGGTTTTAAATGTATGCACGAAAAAGCACTCATTTGTAGTACCTGCTGCAGTAAAGTATCAAAACTTGAAAGCAAATTCGATACACGCTGATATTCAAGTGCACCACCAAGAATTATGATCCGTGGCTTTTCCTTCTTTGCTGACATACGCCGATGAGCGACATTCTTCTTACAAACAACCCCTCTTACAACCAAGCTGGAAAGGAAGAAGTTTACAACAAGACACAAAAACAAATGAGTTCTTACCTGCAACACCAAAGAAATGCATAAAAAAGTAGAGAAACTATGAAATTCAAAGTGCTGTAACTTGAGAAGCAAGTTTGCCAGCTGTAGCACTAGCACTATATGTCAATTACGTTAAAAAGCAATACCATATTCTTATGAGCGCTGCATAAGCCAAATGGCAAATAAATACTCAAGCACATAGGGATGCAAAAATCATTAGACTGTGTGAAAGTAATGCGTGGAGGAGTGAATTTCTTCACCTGTCACTTGGACAGCCACAAGCCAAGCATTTCACCTTCACATAACCACCAGGATCCATTCGTCCTTCTTTGCTGGTATCTGGTCTAAGAAGAGATGCGGCTTCCCAAGATAAAGAAGTAACTATATCTAGCCAACTCTCTTTCCCAGTTTTATCAGCCAATGGCACATTCTCAGCCTGAAGAAGTTGAGCAACCAATGACCGAAAGTGCCCATCAACAATATCTTTCATGGCTTTCTTGTGTTCCTCGGCAGATTTATCTCTACTCCTACAATGTCCAGTGCCAAAGCTGTTTGAGCGCAGATACCCCCATTCTCCTGTGGCATCCTCCCCTTCATGATCATCACATGGATCACCATCATGGTCATCCTCTTCATCCTCGGCTTCAGGAGGTCGCCAAAGTGAGGTGTTGTTTTCAAAATCTACAAGTTCATTTTCTAATATTTCCATGCCGTACAGGGAAGAAGATCGAGTATTGCACTCCTCACTATTATCGATGATATGATCTCCCATCTTATCAATTCCGACAGAAGTAACTAAGGTCGATGTATCTTTCCTTGGGGATGCGGATTCTTTAGCAGCATCACCACAGAGAGCTTGATGATCATCAAAACACATAGGTCCATAGTATTCTTCAGAGTTTTCTAGGTGGTGTACTTCAGAATCTGAGCGAAAAATTGTGTAGTCATCATCTTCATCATCACTCCTAGAAGAAAATATATATTCAGTTAGTCACCGGAATGCAACTTGCAATTTCGAATACAGTTCTACCATTTATTTGTTCAGTTTGATAGTTTCTCTGCACAGTACTTTCCAGAAAACGGAACTTGAGCATTAAGATAACTGGTCCAAAATCTGGAGTGCTTGCCATCACGTAAACTCATCACATCCGGCTTATCATCAGGTAGCTAGCTACATGATATGATTGTATCAGGCATTTGCATTGTTGCTCGATACAGTGCTATCACCTTGTTTTGGCACAAAGAAGCGTGAGCAAGTTGCCACTATAAGTCAATGCATGAGAAAAGGATAAAAGGAAGTAATTAAAATGTACTTTTGGATCAGCACCTTTCATCTTCTACTTGGTTCAGATATGATAATGATGATTAACAGAGCTACTGATTCCAGTCACCGTTTGTTGGTTAACCAACAGTCAACAGCTTATGACTTTTTATGTTCTCTAAAGGAACAAAAAACTTATGAATTTCTGCATGCTTGTATCACAGTACTATCATGAATTGGTAGAACACCGAAGGGACATTTCAAGACTGTATTGGTGCCACACACTATAATATATTCTATAAAGTTAGTATAGTTTGATTTTCTTCAAAAAGAAGTAAGCTCAAAATACTTGTACCGAAATCTAACAACACATGTATCAGAAATTAAAAGGTATAGTCTCAGGTTACTGATTGGCCAACTATCTCAAACAATACTTCTTTGTCTACGACATTGTATAAAGCTAGTATAGTTTAATTTTCTTTAAAAAAGAAGAAGTTAATATAATAATTGGTGATGAACAAAGCCAGAAGACTGAAAAAGGCATACCTATTCAAGCAAAAGTTGAATGGATCGGGAGGATTGTCCACATGGTCCATGCTCCCAGCCGGCTCCATCGCAGCACGCTGCTTCTCCAGAGAAGCAGCATCAGGCTTGCGGCCCTCGCCGTCCACCGGCGGGGACCCAAAGTCAGTGCAGCTGAGATTCGCGTAGGAAGACATCTGGCCGTTGGTGACCGCGCTGCCACGGCCGGTGGAGCACGACTTGTCGCTCCCGACGCTGACGGCGGACGGCGTCGGGCTCAGCACCGGGCTCGACGGCTGCGACGCCGGCGTCTGCTCCTCCCGCCAGCGCTTGAAGCAGTAGTTGCAGACCCTGATCCGGTCGCCGTCCTCCCGCGCGGCGTCCCCCGGGGTGCGCGGCACGGAGTTGGCCGTGCAGCGCGCGCAGAAGACGCGGCCGCAGTGCCGGCAGTGGTGGCGCCGGTTCAGGATGGTGAACTGCACGTCGCAGTCGTAGCAGACCCGGCAGCTCTGGTCGGGCATCCAGAAGTCCCGGGAAAGGTCATGCTGCTGCGGGGCCGCCAGCGGGACGGCAGCGGCAGCCGCCGCCGCCGCCTTGGGCGCGGGCGGCGGCGGCGAGTGCTCCCCCCGCCGCGGCATCCACGACTTGACTGCTCCGAAGAGCTCAACGAGCCGCCCCTCCGGCGATCCCATGACCCAGCAGGCCACGCGCACCTGCAGCAGCCCCGCCCCTCATGCTCAACCCAGCGGCGCCCCAATTCGCATGGCCCTCGCCGCTTCCGAGTTCAGAGCAACCCCGTCCTCGGCACGGCCGCCGCCAGATCAGATCACTTGAATCGGCAGCAAACCACACAGGCAGCTCGTCGTCGGCCGAATTGGGAGGAGCAGCTTCAAGCTCGGCACGAATCCGGCGGCGCTGGATCGAACTGGAGAAACGGGAATTGCACGAGTGGGGAAGTGAATTTTGGTTTAAGAAAGAAACGAATTTTGGTTGGGATTAGGAGTAGCTGATGAGGGAGGGTTCCAGAAGAGCGCCAGTGAAGCACGCACGGGGCTGGACTTGCTTCGAGGGTGCGGATTCACGGGCCACGGATAGAAAGCAAACTAAAATGACGCGTCCTGCTCTCCTCTTTTTTCAAATCTTTTCCTTCCCTGATTGATTTAATTTCGAGTTTCTTTCCGTTTTTGTCAGGGTTGCTTGTTTTACCAGCTTTTCTTTCCTCCAAATCATCTGCTGTAATTTCTTTTCTTAGGGCAACATCCGTAGGAGATGCATAAAAAATCAGGTGTTCGAAATCGTTTACACAACCTCAAAAAAAAAAAGGAAATCTGAAGGGAAAACGTGCCAAGGGAGTCAGCGCCACCAAAAGAAAAAGGTGTCATGGTAAATTCTGGCAGCCCTTGTAATTTTCATGTTTTTTTTGTTTTTTTCAAAATAATTTACCGTGATCAATTCTTTTCTTTCCTTTTTTACTTGGACCGCGGTCAATTCTAGGATACACGGTCTAGATCCTATGAATGATATCGTGACACTCCAAAACAGAAATCTTCATGCGGGACCTACGTGTCTTTAGGCCACCTTTTTTCCCCTCCATTCCCCCACCATGATCTTCTCGTTCTTCTATGTAGTATAGTCTGGAACCACGTGGCGTGTGGATCAAGGCTACCGGCTCTTGGCGTACAGTGGATGGCCACACATCACTATTCCTATCAACTCAATTGGATTAGGCAACCTCGTTCAAGTTGGCTCACACCGCCACCACGTCAACACATTGTCGTCATAGCCGCAAAGCCGTGATCCACCAACCCGCCTGACCGAGAGCACCATGTTTTTCTCCCACCTCCTGTATACCAAGAAACAGAGGGAGTATTTCATTTTAGATGTAGTATATTTTAAAACAGAGGGAGTATTTCATTTTAGATGTAGTAGTAGCTTAGTATCATTCGAGCAACTTTAAAGTTTTTTATTGGATGTCTCCGAAGGGGCAAAGTTTTTGTTTTCCTGGGGGTAAAAGGAGGTCTGGTGTGCAAGATTTCCTGCTTGCTCTTTTCAATCTTTGGCAATGCAGGCCTATGTGCTTAGTGCATTTAAGGGTCTCTCGTCTGAATGTAAATTGATATTTCTATATCACACAAAAGCATGGCTTGATGAACATATGATGAAAGAAAGATTTCTAATCACATTTTGTTCTTCACTACAGATTGGCATAAGCTGTACACACCCTAAAAGTATTCTGAGATTAGTTTGCGCTTTTATCGGCATCTAAAAATTGATTGGGAAAAGAAAACATAGGTATGATTTCAAAAGGAGATGAACCAAAGGAAATTGGTGGCAAATCATGTTGGTCAATGTATATTTGTTACTTCGGCGCGGCCCTGGCGTGTGGGGCCCTCGTGTGGCCCCCCGCATTGCCCTTCCGCCTACTTAAAGCCTTCGTCGCGAAACTCCTAGTACCGAGAGCCACGATACGGAAAACCTTACTGAGACGCCGCCACCGCCAATCCCATCTCGGAGGATTCTGGAGATCACCTCCGGCACCCTGCCGGAGAGGGGAATCATCTCCCGGAGGACTCTTCACCGCCATGGTCGCCTCCGGAGTGATGAGTGAGTAGTTCACCCCTGGACTATGGGTCCATAGCGAGTAGCTAGATGGTTGTCTTCTCCTCATGTGCTTCATTGTCGGATCTTGTGAGCTGCCTAACATGATCAAGATCATCTATCTGTAATTCTATATGTTGTGTTTGTCGGGATCCGATGGATAGAGAATACTATGTTATGTTGATTATCAATCTATTACCTATGTGTTGTTTATGATCTTGCATGCTCTCCGTTATTAGTAGAGGTTCTGGCCAAGTTTTACTCTTAACTCCAAGAGGGAGTATTTATGCTCGATAGTGGGTTCATGCCTCCATTAAATCCGGGACGATGGATGAGAAAGTTCTAAGGTTGTGGATGTCTTGTTGCCACTAGGGATAAAACATTGATGCTATGTCCGAGGATGTAGTTATTGATTACATTACGCACCATACTTAATGCAATTGTCTGTTGTTTTGCAACTTAATACTGGAAGGGGTTCGGATGATAACCCGAAGGTGGACTTTTTAGGCATAGATGCATGCTCGGATAGCGGTCTATGTACTTTGTCGTAATGCCCAATTAAATCTCACAATATTCATCATATCATGTATGTGCATTGTTATGCCCTCTCTATTTGTCAATTGCCCGACTGTAATTTGTTCATCCAACATGCTATTTATCTTATGGGAGAGACACCTCTAGTGAACTGTGGACCCCGGTCCATTCTTTTACATCTGAAATACAAATCTGCTGCTATTGTTCTTTACTGTTTTCTGCAAACAATCATCATCCACACTATACATCTAATCCTTTGTTACAGCAAGCCGGTGATATTGACAACCTCACTGTTACGTTGGGGCAAAGTACTTTGGTTGTGTTGTTCAGGTTCCACGTTGGCGCCGGAATCTCTGGTGTTGCGCCGCACTATATCCCGCCGCCATCAACCTTCAACGTGCTTCTTGGCTCCTCCTGGTTCGATAAACCTTGGTTTCTTTCTGAGGAAAAACTTGCTACTGTGCGCATCATACCTTCCTCTTGGGGTTCCCAACGGACGCGTGCTGTACGCGTATCAAGGGGCGCCAAGGGGCCCCCACACCATAGGGGGGCGCGGGCCCACCCCTGGCCGCGCCACCAGGTGGGGAGGGCACCCTGGGGCCCCTCCGAGGCCGCCCTTCCGCCTATATATTCTCCCAGATGCGAAAACCCTAAGGATATCAGTCATATTCCACGAAAAGTTACGTAGCCGCCGCCATCGCGAAGCCAAGTTCGGGGGACAGAAGTCTCTGTTCCGGCACGCCGCCGGGACGGGGAAGTGCCCCCGGAAGCCATCTCCATCGACTCCATCGCCATTTTCATCACCGTTGATGTCTCCCATGATGAGGAGGGAGTAGTTCTCCCCCGAGGCTGAGGGCTCTACCGGTAGCTATGTGGTTCATCTCTCTATCCCATGGTGTGATCTTTATGTGATCATGAGCTTTGTAATCTAGTTGAATATGAAGATATTACTCTTGTTTATTATGCACTCTACAGGTTACTTTAATATGAACTCCGGAGTTACTCTCCACGGTGTGATGGTGATAGTGTGCGCATCGTGTGTGATTCCTTTATGACGTTGTGGAGCTTGTTTACTCCGGCTTGAGGTGTGCTTTTGCAGCCCTACACAATGAATGGTGTTTGTTATCCAACAAGAGAGTGCTTGAGAGTAGCATTTATTTATTCAATTATGTGATCATTGTTGAGAGTGTCCACTAGTGAAAGTATGATCCCTAGGCCTTGTTTCTAAGCATTGAAACACCGTTTCCAACAAGTTCTGCTACATGTTCGCTTGCTGCCATTTTTATTTCAGATTGCAATTACTACTTATAATCATCCATATTACTTGTATTTCACTATCTCTTCGCCGAACTAGTGCACCTATACATCTGACAAGTGTATTAGGTGTGTTTGGGACACAAGAGACTTCTTGTATCTTAATTGCAGGGTTGCTTGAGAGGGATATCTTTGACCTCTACCTCCCTGAGTTTGATAAACCTTGGGTGATTCACTTAAGGGAAACTTGTCATCTGTTCTACAAACCTCTCGCTCTTGGAGGCCCAACACTGTCTACAGGAATAGAAGCGTGCGTAGACATCAAGCTATTTTCTGGCGCCGTTGCCGGAGAGGTAAGGTAAAAGGTATTCACATCCTCCGACTACTAAGCTATTTCCTAACACTGTTGCCGGTGTGTGAGTGCTCGAAGCTATTTCCTTTAGATTCTGCAATTATATCTTTTTGTTTCTTGTTTTTATTTCACTAGTTAGGCTTAATGGAAAACAACAAAAATATTAGAGATCTTTATAGTATTTATCTTGAGTTAGGACATGAGGTGTTTGAAGAGAAAATTAAAAAACCTATGAAACTTTATATGCATGCTAATGGCAATGATATTAGTATGAATGCTTTGAACACCGTTGTTGCTAATGCTATGGAAAATTCTAAGCTTGGGGAAGCTGGTTTTGATGAGCATGATATTTTTAGTCCCCCAAGCATGGAGGAGAAAATTTACTTTGATGATACTTTACCTCCTATATATGATGATTACAATGATGACTATCATATTTTCAGTCCACCTACTATTGAGGAGAAAATTAATTATGATTACAATATGCCTTCTATATATGATGATTATGGTGATGAGAATAATAATTATAGCTATTTTATTGAATTTGCTCCCACTACAATTAATAGTAATGACTATGCTTATGTGGAGAGTAATAATTTTATGTATGTAGCTCATGATAAGAATGGTTCATGTGATAGTTATATTGTTGAGTTTGTTCATGATGCTACTGAAAATCTTTATGAGAGAGGACAATATGGTTGTAGGGATTTTTATGTTACTAAAACACCTCTCTTTTTGCTGAAAATCTTGAAGTTGCGCTTGTCTTGTTTTCCTATGCTTATTGCATTATGCTTACATGACTTGTTTATTTACAAGATTCCTTTTCATAGGAAGTGGGTTAGACTTAAAAGAGTTTCTTATTTGCTTTTGATGCTCTCTTTTGCTTCAACTCTTATTTCTTGCGAGAGCATCATTAAAATTACTGAGCCCATCTTAATGGCTATAAAGAAAGCACTTCTTGGGAGATAACCCATGTTTTTATTTTTCTACTGTTTTGTTGTGTCTTGGAAGTTGTTACTACTGTAGCAACCTCTCCTTGTCATGTTTATTTCGTTTTTGTGCCAAGTAAAGTCTTTGATAGAAAGTTGATACTAGATTTGGATTTCACGCGAGAAGCAGATTTTTTAACTGTCACGAATTTGAGTTGTACTCTCTGTAGAAAAATCTAAAAATCTTGAAAAAATTCATGAGTAATCCTCAGATATGTACGCAACTTTCATTTATCTGGAGCTTTTCCATCTGAGCTTGTTAAGTGCCTCGAAAAAGTTCGTCTTTACGGACTGTTCTGTTTTGACAGATTCTGCCTTTTATTTCGCATTGCCTCTTTTACTGTTTTGAGTGGGTTTCTTTGCTCCATTAAATTTCAGTAACCTTAGGTAATGTCCAAAAGTGTTGGGAATGATTGTGTCCTTGCTGAACATGTGAATTTTTGATTATGCACTAACCCTCTAATGAGATTGCTTTGAGTTTGGTGTGAAGGAAGTTTTCAAGGATCAAGAGAGGAGGATGATATAATATGATCAAGAAGAGTGAAAAGTCTAAGCTTGGGGATGCCCCCGTGGTTCATCCCTGCATATTTCAAGAAGACTCAAGCGTCTAATCTTGGGGATGCCCAAGGCATCCTCTTCTTCATCAACAACTTATCAGGTCACCTCTAGTGAAACTATATTTTTATTCCGTCACATCTTATGTGCTTTACTTGGAGCGTCTGTGTGCTTTTATTTTTATTTTGTTATCTTAGTTCTCTTAATAAATTGGATCCTATCTATCTTGTTTGGGAGAGAGACACGCTCCGCTTTTTCATTTGAATACTCTTATTCTTCACTTATATTTGTTGAGTATTCAGTTTTCGCACTGTGTAGCTTCTAGCTCTTGGTTTTCATGTATCTCTTGTTCAGAGCTATTAGTTATTTTATAGAAAGTACTCTCTTACTTCACTTATATTTGTTTTGAGAGTTTCTTGCTATTTGGTTGGAAACAGAAAATGCTTCATGTGGTAGTTGGTATATTGTCTTGAATAATTTGATGCTTGGCAATTGTTTTGAGCTCTCAAAGTAGATCATGTTTAAGCTCTTGCATCATGTAGTTTAAACCTATTAGTGGAGAACTACCGTAGAGCTTGTTGAAATTTGGTTTGCATGATTGATCTCTCTAAGGTCTAGATATTTTCTGGTAAAAGTGTTTGAGCAACAAGGAAGATAGTGTAGAGTCTTATAATGCTTGCAATATGTTCTTATGTAAGTTTTGCTGTACCAGTTCATACTTGTGTTTGCTTCAAACAACCTTGCTAGCCAAAGCCTTGTACTGAGAGGGAATGCTTCTCATGCATCCAAAACCTTGAGCCAAAACCTATGCCATTTGTGTCCACCATAACTACCTACTATGTGGTATTTTTCTGCCATTCCAAGTAAATACTTCATGTGCTACCTTTAAACAATTCAAAACTTTATTACTCCTTATTTGTGTCAATGTTTTATAGCTCATGAGGAAGTATGTGGTGTTTTATCTTTTAATCTTGTTGGGCAGACTTTCACCAATGGACTAGTGGCACATCCGCTTATCCAATAATTTTGCAAAAAGAGCTGGCAACGGGGTTCCCAGCCCCAATTAATTAACTTTCATTAATAATTCTCTTCACATGTTTTGCCCTCGATTCATCGATAAGCAACTTAATTTTGCAAATAGACACTCCTCCATGGTATGTGAAATGTTGGAAGGCACCCGAGGATTCGGTTAGCCATGGCTTGTGAAAGCAAAAGGTTGGGAGGAGTGTCATCTATAAATAAAACTAAATACATGTGTAAACAAAAGAGAAGAGGGATGATCTACCTTGCTGGTAGAGATAACGTCCTTCATGGGAGCCGCTCTTTGAAAGTCTGTTTGACGAGGGTGTTAGAGTGCCCACTACCATTCGTTGGCAACAAAAAACACCTCTCAAAACTTTACTTTATGCTCTCTTTATGATTTCGAAACTTGAAAAGCTCTAGCACATGATTTAATCCCTGCTTCCCTCTGCGATGGGCCTTTCTTTTACTTTATGTTGAGTCAGTTTACCTACTTCTTTCTATCTTAGAAGCAAACACTTGTGTCAACTGTGTGCATTGATTCTTACATGCTTGCTTATTGCACTCATCATATTACTTTGTGTTGACAATTATCCATGAGATATACATGTTGAAAGTTGAAAGCAATTGCTGAAACTTAAATCTTCCTTTGTGTTGCTTCAAAACCTTTTATTAAAAGTCTATTGCTTTATGAGTTAACTCTTATGCAAGACTTTTTGATGCTTGTCTTGAAAGTACTATTCATGAAAAGTTTTTGCTATATGATTCAGTTGTTTAGTCATTATCTTTTTGTTAGCAAACTATAGACCATTGCTTCGAGTCACTTCATTCATCTCATATGCTTTACAATGGTATTGATCAAGATTATGTTGGTAGCATGTCACTTCAGAAATTATTCTTGTTATCGTTTACCTACTCGAGAGCGAGTAGGAACTAAGCTTGGGGATGCTTGATACGTCTCCAACGTATCTATAATTTCTGATGTTCCATGCTTACATTATACCAATTGCTACATGTTTTATATACACTTTATATCATTTTTATGCATTTTCCGGGACTAACCTATTAACAAGATGTCTATAAGGGTACATTGCCCCTATGTGTGGTTTTGGTAATTAATGACAACCCCTATGGACTAATGTTTTCATTGAGTTTATATGAAGGAATATTCCATAGGTACTACTTGCTCTCCATGTGTTGGATTCAAGTATGGATGCCATGAAGATAAAGATATACCTTGTGTATTGGCATCAAGATCATCGGTATGAAGATATATATGTGATATGATCAAGAAGAAGAAATGAAGATGGAGTTCTTATGTGGAACTCAATATTATCCATGCTCTATCTTAAGTGAGTATGAGAAGATACAAGGTTGAGTTGGGCAAGTTCAAGATGAGCATCTTGTGTGGATCACATGCTTGAAGCTTGCCGTCCACTTGGTGATAGTGAAGATGTGCATCAATGAACCTTTCCCATCATAGTGTATGGGGGAGCATTTGTGAGTATTCACGATGCGACAATGATCAAGTGATGGGATGCGCAAGGCAAAGGTATGACCTTTGATAGGTTTTCCTTTTACCGGTCTCGAGGTGGTTGATGGGAGACCGGATTATAGGATAGATAGCCGCACTATTAAGAGGGGCTTTCGGTTGGTCAACTTGATCACATCGTCTTAGGGAGCTCAATCCTTTGCATACTTTGCACATTCTTATTGCTTCTTGGTATTTCTCGGTGTGAGGTTCTTGAGCTTGTTGCTAGCTTTACAACAAGCCCAAGTTCATCGAAAACGGAGTTCACATGCATCTTCTATTGCGTTTTCGAGGTTGGGTGATTTTACCGGTTATTCATGATATAAGGTTCTACCTTTTATATTCATGATAAAATCCCCTCCTACAGATTTTTGGGTTTTCACTTTCTATTAGATAGCATTCGTTGTTATCTTCCAAACAAAATTGGTTTCATGCGATTCGGAGTTCGGGAGCAATAGTTATTAAAGAAAAAGGAAAAAGGAAATGGAGAAAAGAATAAAAGAAAAAAAGGGAATGGGGCAGCCGGCCGACCGGCCCAGCCCGCCGGCCCACCCGATCGGCGACCGGACTTGGCACCGGTGCCATCCGGCCCGTGTCCGTGGGCCTCCGGCCTTTGACCGGTTGCAGGCCCGGTCCGTGACCGGCCCGCTCGGCGCAGCCCCCGGTCCGGCCGGATCCCTTGCTGGGCCGCCTCCGCCCCACTCGGCCCACACGGCCACCTCCGCCCCGCGCGGCCCAGACGGCCGGCGCAGCCCGCGCGCCCCTCCGCTATCTGCCGCCCTGCAGCTCGCCCCGCCTGGGCTGCTTTGCTCCACGCGGCCCGGCTTGTCCCGCCCGGTTGTCTGGGCCGGTCGGACCGGGCCACCGACCGGGCTCCTCGGTGCCCAGGCCGGCCGGCCGGCCCGGCAACCGCCGGGCTCTTTTAGCTCGTTTTTTAGCCGTTTTTCATCTGGTTTTTTCCCCAACGGTTATTTTTCTCCCTAGACTATAAATAGCCCTTCTTCCACCTTGAGCAACTAGTTCTTCCCATTCTCTCACCTCCATTGTTGCTATTTGAAGAACTTGCTCTCCCCCTTGATTCCTTCAACCATTCTTGCTCATATTTGAGGATTTGAGAGAGGAGATCTAGATCTACACTTCCACCAAACCATTTCTTCTCTAAGTGAGGGAATCTCTTGGGATCTAGATCTTGGAGTCTTTGGTTGACTTTCCCCCTTGTTCTTCCTCTCCAATCTCATCCTAGCATTCGTTGCTTTGGTGGGATTTGAGTGTGAAGAACTTGAACACCTCCGGTGTTCTTGCTTTGCATCATTGCATAGTGTTGAGCTCTCCACCACGATTTGTTCGAGTGAGAGACCGTGAGCTTGTTACTCTTGGAGGGTGACCTCCTAGTTGGCTTGGTGATTGGTGCTCCGGTGATCTCTTCAAGAAGATTGTGAAGAGGCCCGGGCTTCTCCTTCGTGGAGCTTGTGAAGTGGTTGTGGAGCTTGCCATCTCCGGAGCGGAGGAAAAGCTAACCATAAGGAAATGGCCATTATCCTTCGTGGGTGTGGTTCGGAGAATAGGGTGAGCCTTCGTGGCGCGGGGAATCCTTCGTGGGACCTCCACTCCTCCAAACTTGACGTACCTTGTTGCAAAGCAAGGGAACACGGGAATACATCCTCGTCTCCGCGTGCCTCGGTTATTTCTATACCCGAGCTCTCTTTCCTTGTGATAGCCATCGTGCTTGAAGTACATATATCTTGCTATCACTTGTGCTACATATATCTTGTGCCTATCTTGCTTAGCTCTAGTTGCTATTGTTACACTTAGTTGAGCTTAGCATATTTAGGGTTTGTGCTTGTAAACTAAACGATAGTTTAATTCCGCATTCATACAAGACAAATCCGCAAGAGTTTGTAATTGCCTATTCACCCCCCCTCTAGGCGACATCTCGATCTTTCAATTGGTATCAGAGCAAGGTCTCTCCTTGTTTTAGGCTTCACCGCCTTGAGAGTAAAGATGTCGGCTAGTAATTTAGTGCACAATGACACAATTATCTTTGTTGGCACAAATTATCATTTGTGGCGAAATTGCTTGCTTTGTAAACTTCGGACCTTGTGTCCAAACATTGAGCAATTTTTAGATGTAGGCTTTTCTCCTCCGATGGATCCTCAAAATCTATCTTTAGAGGATGAGAAAAACTTACATCTTGAAGCTCAAGTATCTAATGAGCTTTTATTCTCCTTGAGACCCGATTTTCGTAGGTTCTTGATATATATAAAGCGAAAGTCGTCTCATGAGATGTGGATCAAGCTTAAGGAAATGTTTGGTGGATCCACTTCTCAATTGGTCGGTGGTGACTCCGAGGAGCTCTCTTTCCCTTCACATCATGAAGAGCTCCAAGTTGCTTCCACCTCCGGTCGTGATGAGTTATCATCTTCTTTCACTTCACCAACGTGTAGCAAGACACGAGGTAATGATATGGTGAGTGGTGAGGAAAATTGCAATGTTGATATTGTGCTCAATAGTGATGATTCTTCATCTCTATCCCATTGTAATGCTTTCTCTTTGGACTTAAACACATATAGCATTGAAAATGACCTACATACTTGTGTTGATAGTCCTTGCATATCATGTGTAAATTGCTTACATAGATCCCATGATGATATGCTTGCTTTGTCTTGCTCCCATAATCAAAATGCTTCTATTTCCTCTAGTTGTTTGTTGACTAACAATGTAGAGGAAATCGAACACTCTATGGATCAAGACATGTTTTCAAATGAGGATTCAAGAATATATTCATCTTCATCCTCCGGTATGCACATGTGCCTTATGGCAAATGGACCAAAGGTATCTCCTACTTTGACTCCTAACACATCCTCTAATGATGAGAGTGATGATGATGATAATGATGAAGAACATAATATCTTGGTGCATGATATGGGAATGGTATATGCTTCTCTTCGTGGTAATAAAGAAGCTCGTGCTTATCTCGAACACTCTATGGATACCTTGAATAAATATAGGGAAACCATAGTGGAGTTGGAGTCCCATGTTGAAAATGGGGAAATGAGATTCACTCTCCTCAAGCATGAGCTAAAAGATGAGAAGCATGCTAATTTCATGCTTACACAAAAAATTGAATCCTATATGCATGAAAATGAGAAAACTATTATTGATGCTTGTGCTACTAACTCTAATTCTTGTGAAGCATCTATCTTAAAGGAGAATGTTGAGTTGAGGGCTCAACTTGAGTTGCTAACTAGCAATTATAGGGAATTGGAAGAAAGTCATAAAAAGCTCTCGGGCTCTCATGATGACCTTCTAATTTCCTATGATGGGCTAAAGTTAGCTCATGAGGCTAGCATCACTAAGGTAACATCTTGTGAGCCTCATGTGGACATTAGCACGATCTCTACTACAAATGCTATATTGCCATGTGCTAGTCCTTGTAATCCATCTAGTCAAACTAGTGATACACCTTGTGTTGGATTACTTGCCTTGCCTTGTTGCTCTAACAATGAAGCTTCTACTTCCTCTAGTACTTGTATTTCTACTAACCATGTAGAGGAAATAAAAGAGCTCGAGGCCCAAGTCCTTTCTTTGAAGAAAGACTTGGAAAAGCGTCATGAAGGGAAATCCACACTTGACAAGATGCTAAGTGTGCAACAATCCCCCAATGACAAGAGTGGACTTGGATTCAACTCCAATAACAAGAACAAGTCCAAGAGCAAGAACAACAAGAAGAAGGGCCAAGACAAAGTCAAGGATTCGGCCAAGTTGGTTTGCTTCAAGTGCAAGGTTGAAGGGCATCATGTTAGATCATGCCCATTGAAGAAGAAGAAGCACTTGAGTGAGAAACAACAAGGGAAACGGCCACAAGGTCAAGGTCAAGCTCATGCTCGACCTCAAGTTGAAGATAGGCCACTTCCCAAGAAGAATCAAGATAATGTTCCCCAAGAGAAGAAATCAATAAAGAAAAGAAAGGGGAACACTTGCTACTTATGCCGTGAGAAGGGGCACTTTGCTTCTTCTTGCTTAAGTGGTACCTTATCTAACCCTATAATTGTTGATGATGATTATTCTCTAGGGAAGGATAAGGATGGCAATGTGTTTGCCAAGTTTGTTGGAACTCAAAGTGGTTTCAAGAAAAGAACCATTTGGGTTGCCAAGCCTATTGTGACTAATCTCTTAGGACCCAACTTGGTTGGGGACCAACAATCTCAAACTTGATCAATAGGTACAAATGGAGGTCATTGGAGACTTGGCTACTTCATGAAGAATTAAGGGATCTTCATATATTATATTTTGACCAAGCCAAGTCATATGGATTATCATCTATATCTTATATCCAATGTTCCTCTTTGCGGTAACTTATACTTCAACTCATCATATTTATTGTAAGTTACTTGCCCCTTTGCATGTTTGGTTTTGTACCAAATATTGTGTGTATGTGTTGTGTCTTACTTACCTATCTTGTGTATTCAAGTATGTTCGTTTGACTCATCATATACTTGTGTATTGTTTTGGAGCCTAATGCATCTTGATGATATCTTATTTGGCTCTCTTTGAAGTGATTAATGGAACATCCCATTTTGGGGGAGTGATATGCTTTGTGCATCTCTCTTTCTTTAAAAATGTGTACATGGGTACCACCACTTAGTATTGATATTGCAAGATTATCTAGTCACTATGTGGTGTGCCATACTCATGAGAAATTCAAATTCTAAATATCCATTAATCATCTCTAGTCGAATTTTAGTTGCCTCTTATTTAAAAGAAATGTTTTATCACATTATGGGGGAGTAATATGTTTTGTACATATCACAAGCCTAGAAAATGTGAACATATGAGGTTATGCCACTTAGAGTTGATGCTCTTAATTATCTTGCTCCTAGGTGGCATGTTTGCTCAAACAAGCTCCATTCCTAATAAAAATATTTTATTACTCATCTTGTGGGCTCTTGTTTGAATATGAAATTCTTGGTGCGGTTTTTCCTCAAATACATATCTCTATATCTTATTTGGGACACCGTTTGCTTCAAGTTATTCTAATCATTGTCGTGCGTGATTGTGTGACTAGTTGAAGTTATCAAGAATCTTCATCCGTGCATAGTGCATAATTCTATATACTTACCCTATGCCTTTTATTGTGAAGTTGATCCTTACTATCATTGTCAATACTCCACCGGAAATTATTTCCAATATACTCATTGTCTTTGACAATTGATAACCTTGTATGTGGTTGAATTTTTGGATCATCCTCACCTTGGATTGTTTCTTATTGCCTTATTTTACTTCCAACAAATCTTTGTTGCTCCCATGTGTCTTCCTTGTCCCTTTGAAAAATGTTTTGAGAAATTCTCTTGATTCATATCAAGTGTTTGTTTTGGAAGACAAACCTTTTCCTTACGGTACATTGTGCCATTGTGAAAAGTGTATAGGGTTTGGTTTATTTTATTTGAACCTTGCTCTTTTGGGGAGTTTGCTATCTCATTCTTTCTTACATGATTTATTTACTTAAATGAGATAAGTCCTTGAGCATGTTTGCTTTATTTCATCCTTTATGCTCAATGGTTTCTTCTTAGTTCATTTGTTAAACTTTGTTGAACAAATCTTTTGTGATTTGCTTCTTAGATATAACTTGGACAACAAATTTGTTTTGTGGCACCTCTATGCCTTATCTAATTCTTTTGGTGTTTTGTCCAAAGTATATCTTTCTTGGATCTTTAAAGGTTTTGGTGCATGCTTATATGTAATTTGTTTATACTTGTAGCATGCTTGCTTTCTTTTGATCCATTATGTAGGATATACTCCATCAAATCCTAAATGGCTAAGATGTGCATGAAATTCAAACTTCATCTAAATATGCACATGTTTATATGGAGTGTGTCCTATATATTGTGGTTAGTCTAACCATGTTGGACCCAATAAGTTTGGGGACCAAGATGTACTTGAATGATGTTTTAGGTACATTGGAGATGCAATGGAGGCTTGTCTCATCTATAAGGAAGGTGTTGTCACCATATGAGAATTGGAGTCAAGCTAGGATGATCGATGAACACTTATCTACTACATCAAGCCATTGCTATCTCGGTAACAAGTATCTTATTCATGCACTCTCATATAGCATCCAACCTCTTGTAGGTTGTATCTTGGCATGAAATTATTTATTTCGAAAATATTGCGGTTCTTGAAAAACCCTTTTAAAGTAAAACTTCTTATTGAACATTTGAGTAATTTGAGAAGATGCATATGATAGGTTATATATATATATATCATATTTTATGATTCACCTATCACAAATATGCCCTCTAGCAATTTATTGCATATCAATTCCTCAAAGAGCTCTTGTGTGCAATATTGATGAATTTGTGAAATAAATCCGTATTTGTGATACTTGTTGCCTTTCTCAAAACACTCCAACTAGCTCTACTTCCCTTATTGTTAGTTGTGTTGTTTTTGAGGTTTAACTTGGTTGAAGTTCATTCATATACCATAAGTGAAAATTGGAGCCATAGGCTATATATGCTTTTTAAGCAAACATCCTTGGTATATTTTATGACTTCATCTTGGATATCATGTCTTATTTATTTTGTTAACCTCTTGTGTGTGCATGTTTCTTTATGGATCACTATATCCACTTTAGAAACTTATATACATGAGAGTGTTAATCCATCAACTTGATATCCTTGTTCCTTGCCAATCATCTTTTACCCTTTTGCTTTTAGTGGTGTTGGTAAAGAAGATTTATGAGTGCTTGGTTTACTTGTTTTTCTTCATGCACTCATATCTCGTAATTGTTGGACTCAAGTTATTCTTGATAAGCATTTTATTTTTATCTTGGGTATGTTCTAAATAATATAGAGGGAGTGAGGATTCCATGTTTGTGCATATTGTATTCAAATGCAAACATTATAAATTGTGCACGGACCTTGGGGAGCTTTCTTATTTTATTAAGAGCACTATATCTCTCTTATCATGATATCTTTGTTTGTCCAATTGGATCTTTGATTGCTTGCTTTACTTGTTGAAGCTCACTTCACCATGTTCTCTTTATGCAATCTTTGATCCTCAATATAGTTTGATTTCCTTCAAGTATTCATCATTGGATATGTGCACTTGATTCCACTCAAATTATGAGAAGTGCACACTTTGGGGAGGAACTCACATTATATTGGCCTTCTAAATTCTTCACCCATTTTGACAATCGATGCCAATGGGGGAGAAGTTTAGAGGGTTTAAGGGAATGGTTTTATACTTAAGCTTGGTTTGTGCTTAAGTGTTTTGCCTCTCATGCATTCCATATTTATATGTCTTGCATGGTTGTATATATATAGTGGAAACTCTCCCAAAGGTTAATCTTGACAATGTATGCAATGAATTCATGTTCATCACACGTGCATACATTGTGGGGGAGTTTTCTCTATATATATTGGTTCTACTCACATCCATTGCATTTGTTGTAGTTGTGTGAGTAGAGCCGGTTTTGATATGGACTAGTAGCTTTGTGTTACTTAACCATATCAAATACAACCTCTTGTATACAACTTATTCTCGGATAAGTTGCGTACTTGTCTCTAATATTCATTATATAAACCCTCTTATTGTGGTTGTCATCAATTACCAAAATGGGGGAGATTGTAAGGGTACATTGCCCCTATGTGTGGTTTTGGTAATTAATGACAACCCCTATGGACTAATGTTTTCATTGAGTTTATATGAAGGAATATTCCATAGGTACTACTTGCTCTCCATGTGTTGGATTCAAGTATGGATGCCATGAAGATAAAGATATACCTTGTGTATTGGCATCAAGATCATCGGTATGAAGATATATATGTGATATGATCAAGAAGAAGAAATGAAGATGGAGTTCTTATGTGGAACTCAATATTATCCATGCTCTATCTTAAGTGAGTATGAGAAGATACAAGGTTGAGTTGGGCAAGTTCAAGATGAGCATCTTGTGTGGATCACATGCTTGAAGCTTGCCGTCCACTTGGTGATAGTGAAGATGTGCATCAATGAACCTTTCCCATCATAGTGTATGGGGGAGCATTTGTGAGTATTCACGATGCGACAATGATCAAGTGATGGGATGCGCAAGGCAAAGGTATGACCTTTGATAGGTTTTCCTTTTACCGGTCTCGAGGTGGTTGATGGGAGACCGGATTATAGGATAGATAGCTGCACTATTAAGAGGGGCTTTCGGTTGGTCAACTTGATCACATCGTCTTAGGGAGCTCAATCCTTTGCATACTTTGCACATTCTTATTGCTTCTTGGTATTTCTCGGTGTGAGGTTCTTGAGCTTGTTGCTAGCTTTACAACAAGCCCAAGTTCATCGAAAACGGAGTTCACATGCATCTTCTATTGCGTTTTCGAGGTTGGGTGATTTTACCGGTTATTCATGATATAAGGTTCTACCTTTTATATTCATGATAAAATCCCCTCCTACAGATTTTTGGGTTTTCACTTTCTATTAGATAGCATTCGTTGTTATCTTCCAAACAAAATTGGTTTCATGCGATTCGGAGTTCGGGAGCAATAGTTATTAAAGAAAAAGGAAAAAGGAAATGGAGAAAAGAATAAAAGAAAAAAAGGGGAATGGGGCAGCCGGCCGACCGGCCCAGCCGCCGGCCCACCCGGTCGGCGACCGGACTTGGCACCGGTGCCATCCGGCCCGTGTCCAGGGGCCTCTGGCCTTTGACCGGTTGCAGGCCCGGTCCGTGACCGGCCTGCCTGGCGCAGCCCCCGGTCCGGCCGGATCCCTTGCTGGGCCGCTCCGCCCCACTCGGCCCACACGGCCACCTCCGCCCGCGCGGCCCGAGACGGCCGGCGCAGCCCGCGCGCCCCCGCTATCCGCCGCCCGCAGCTCGCCCCGCCTCGGGCTGCTTTGCTCCGCGCGGCCCGGCTTGTCCCGCCCGGTTGCTAGGCCGGTCGGACCGGGCCACCGACCGGGCTCCTCGCGTGCTCGGGCCGGTCGGCCGGCCTGGCAACCGGCTGGGCTCTTTTTTAGCTCGTTTTTTAGCCGTTTTTCATCTGGTTTTTTCCCCAACGGTTATTTTTCTCCCTAGACTATAAATAGCCCTTCTTCCACCTTGAGCAACTAGTTCTTCCCATTCTCTCACCTCCATTGTTGCTATTTGAAGAATTTGCTCTCCCCCTTGATTCCTTCAACCATTCTTGCTCATATTTGAGGATTTGAGAGAGGAGATCTAGATCTACACTTCCACCAAACCATTTCTTCTCTAAGTGAGGGAATCTCTTGGGATCTAGATCTTGGAGTCTTTGGTTGACTTTTCCCCTTGTTCTTCCTCTCCAATCTCATCCTAGCATTCGTTGCTTTGGTGGGATTTGAGTGTGAAGAACTTGAACACCTCCGTGTTCTTGCTTTGCATCATTGCATAGTGTTGAGCTCTCCACCACGATTTGTTCGAGTGAGAGACCGTGAGCTTGTTACTCTTGGAGGGTGACCTCCTAGTTGGCTTGGTGATTGGTGCTCCGGTGATCTCTTCAAGAAGATTGTGAAGAGGCCCGGGCTTCTCCTTCGTGGAGCTTGTGAAGTGGTTGTGGAGCTTGCCATCTCCGGAGCGGAGGAAAAGCTAACCATAAGGAAAGGGCCATTATCCTTCGTGGGTGTGGTTCGGAGAATAGGGTGAGCCTTCGTGGCGCGGGGAATCCTTCGTGGGACCTCCACTCCTCCAAACGTGACGTACCTTGTTGCAAAGCAAGGGAACACGGGAATACATCCTCGTCTCCGCGTGCCTCGGTTATTTCTATACCCGAGCTCTCTTTCCTTGTGATAGCCATCGTGCTTGAAGTACATATATCTTGCTATCACTTGTGCTACATATATCTTGTGCCTATCTTGCTTAGCTCTAGTTGCTATTGTTACACTTAGTTGAGCTTAGCATATTTAGGGTTTGTGCTTGTAAACTAAACGATAGTTTAATTCCGCATTCATACAAGACAAATCCGCAAGAGTTTGTAATTGCCTATTCACCCCCCCTCTAGGCGACATCTCGATCTTTCAATGTCGAAGCGCCAGTTCCTGTTTTTTGCTGTTTTTAGTTTCAGAAATTCTACACAGGAAATATTCTCGGAATTGGACCCCACGAAAACAGAAGTCAATATTTTGCCAAGACGGACCCAGAGAGCCAGAGAAGGGCCAGAGGGGGGCCAAGGGGCCCCCACACCATAGGGGGCGCGGGCCCACCCCTGGCCGCGCCACCAGGTGGGGAGGGCACCCTGGGCCCCTCCGAGGCCGCCCTTCCGCCTATATATTCTCCCATATGCGAAAACCCTAAGGATATCAGTCATATTCCACGAAGATTTCAACAGCGTCGCCGCCATCGCGAAGCCAAGTTCGGGGGACAGAAGTCTCTGTTCCGGCACGCCGCCGGGACGGGGAAGTGCCCCCGGAAGCCATCTCCATCGACTCCATCGCCATTTTCATCACCGTTGTTGTCTCCCATGATGAGGAGGGAGTAGTTCTCCCCCGAGGCTGAGGGCTCTACCGGTAGCTATGTGGTTCATCTCTCTCTCCCATGGTGTGATCTTTATGTCATCATGAGCTTTGTAATCTAGTTGAATATGTAGATGTTACTCTTGTTTATTATGCACTCTGGAGGTTACTTTAATATGAACTCCGGAGTTACTCTCCACGGTGTGATGGTGACAGTGTGTGCATCGTGTGTGATTCCTTTATGACGTTGTGGAGCTTGTTTACTCCGGCTTGAGGTGTGCTTTTGCAGCCCTACACAATGAATGGTGTTTGTTATCCAACAAGAGAGTGTTTGAGAGTAGCATTTATTTATTCAATTATGTGATCATTGTTGAGAGTGTCCACTAGTGAAAGTACGATCCCTAGGCCTTGTTTCTAAGCATTGAAACACCGTTTCCAACAAGTTCTGCTACATGTTCGTTTGCTGCCATTTTTATTTCAGATTGCAATTACTACTTATAATCATCCATATTACTTGTATTTCACTATCTCTTCGCCGAACTAGTGCACCTATACATCTGACAAGTGTATTAGGTGTGTTTGGGACACAAGAGACTTCTTGTATCTTAATTGCAGGGTTGCTTGAGAGGGATATCTTTGACCTCTACCTCCCTGAGTTCGATAAACCTTGGGTGATTCATTTAAGGAAAACTTGCTGCTGTTTTACAAACCTCTGCTCTTGGAGGCCCAACACTGTCTACAGGAATAGAAGCGTGCGTAGACATCAGGGCGGAGATCGCCAACGCCATGGCCGAGCTCGCCGACGCCAGGGCCGAGTTCGCGGAGGCGCGGGCGGCCATCGCGGCCCCTCCGGCCGACGCCGTCATCCACGACATCGCGGACGACGACGTCCCCGTGTCCATGCGCTTCGACTGCGCTGGCGACCAGCGGATTCTGCTCGCGTCCTTCGAGTCCCTGGCTGGGGACGCCCAGCGCCGTCAGGATTGGGTGGCGGAGGAGGAAGCCCACAGCTATGCGATGGCCATGGCTCGGGGGTTCATGTGCTCCGACTTGGACTCGCTCCAGCGTAGGGGCCCTTCTCCCGCGCGGGTCGAGCAGGAGAACCGCGAGCTGGAGGCCGCCATCGCCGCCAGGGACGAAGCGGTGGCGGCGGCGGCTAGGGACAGGGCCCGCTTCGTTGCCGACATGGCGGCGATCCAGGCGGCGGTCCAGGCGAACGAGGACGCGGCGGCGGTCCAGGCGGCGGAGGAGGAGGAGGCCCGGGCGGCGGCGGTCCAGGCGGCGGCGGCGGCAGTCCAGGCGGCGGCGGAGGAGGAGGAGGCCCGGGCGGCGGCGGAGGCGGCGGCTACCAAGGTGGCCATTGCCCAGGCGACGGCCCTGTGGGACAGCTCCCTGGCCGAGGCCCTCGAACGCCGCAGGCGGCAGGACGAGATGTCCAGTCGCCGGCGTGCGCGGCGCGCGGAGTGCGCGAAGCGCTCCCGCTTCGACGCCGCCGCCGGCCCTTCCGGCGGCCAGTAGTAGGGCGCGCGACTGCGAGTAACCGAGGCCGGTGTAGGCCGCGCGATGGCGAGTAGGTACGGCCGTTGTAGTTTTAGGTTAACTCGACTAACCATCTCTGTAAAGATGGTCCTTTTGGCCAATCAATAGTAATGAAAAAATCTTTTGCTTACCTAGTCACTGCCGACCGGGCCCGGATGTACCCAACGCGGACAGATTCCGCGACCGCCGAGCGTCCGCGGAGACGCAAACCTGGCGCATATTTAGGCCAGGTTTGCGTCTCCGCGGACGGCCCGGTCACTTTGCGTCGCCCCGCTGGAGCAGGCCCCAGACGCATTTCCGGTCACGGCGGACGAAAACGGTCACTGAGCGTCCGTTTGCGTCGCGCCGCTGGAGATGCCCTAAGGCGCAGCGGTAGAAGATGGAGAGGTCCGAGCCGCACTGCAGGTCGGCCGTCGGCGGCGCCACCGCCTGGTGGTGCTTGGGTAGACAAGTGCTACCCGTAGACCAGCAAAACTTGACTCATTACATGGTGATGTTGAGAGGACTTTTGGTGCTCTAGCAAGATTTTATGATTGTTTGGTACCGTGCTCTTACTTAGCTAGAGTCTTAGACATGCGAGGTGATGCACTGTTTGTGTGATAATGCATAACGTGGTCATCAAGAGTGGGTGAGAAGACTCGGCGGATGATGACCAACTATTTGATCATCACAAACATATTGCCGAACTTGATCATGAGATGTCGGCTAAGTTTGCAGTTTTCCTCGACATGCATCAAGAAATTCGAGACGGATGGATTCATACTCAACTTTAGAATGATGTCATTTAGCATTTGTGGGAGAGGAGAAGAGACCCCGCATAATTCTTAAACAAATTGAATTGCAATTTATTTAAAATCTTGTATAAATAATTTAATTTGTATGTTTGAATTATTGTGTGGAACTTTTTTTGTTCTAATATTGTTTGAATTGTTGTTCAAAACTATTTTTCGGCACCTATTTGGACTGTAATAGTCAAGAGTAACTAATTGCGGTGTCAAAAGAATATCTCCTTGCATCTGAATTGCATGATTTTGTTACAAGGGCAATCTCAGTTCTACTCCCTCCATTCCTATTCCTATTTGATCGACGTAGAGTCGTGGCAACGCGAGCATGTATACACGCGGTGTCCAGCTGTGTCGATTAAATCGGAACACAGATAGAAGCGCTACAGTGAGCGAGTTCGGGAAGCTAAGGGCATCTCCAACGGGGCGACCCATCCCGCGCCCGCGCGTCCGGATGGGTCCAGCCGGACAAAAACCCGGCCCAACGCGGGGACGCACCGCAAAAGCGGACGGCCGCGGCGTCCGGAACGACGCATACCCGGCCCAAATCTGGGCCGGGTTTGCGTGGCCGCGGATGGCACGCGGCGTCCTCGCGTGTCCGCCCGTCCGCGTGGCTGGCCCACCCGCCGGTGCCCCGGTCCTATTAAATGTGGATCGGGGAAGTGGACTGTCCCTATCCGAGTCCCCACTTTCCACTCCGGCCGCACGCGCGAGCTCGAAGCTTCCGCGCCGCCATGGCCCCGAAGCGCGAGTTCGAGCCGTCCGCCAACGACCACGAGGCCGGCAGCAGCCGGCCAGTCGCGCCGGCGCCGTTCGCCATGGGGCCGCCGGCGCCTCCCAGACGCGAGCGGATCTACGTCACCGTAGCGGTGGCGCAGATGTTCTGGGACGCCGGCGTCCCAATGCCGTGGGGGGACGTGCACCTCCCCCACGGCTGGCACCCGAGCCCGGATCGGGTTCCGGTGCCGCCCATCCCGCGCCGAGCCGCGCCCGCTACGCCGAGATCCGGAGGCGCCGCGCCCGGCCGCCGGCGGACCTCCGGCAGGACCCCGCGTACGGCGACGCAAGTCCCAACCGGGACTTGTGGTTCGAGGTGGAGCACGATGCGCGGCGGCGCACGTGCTTCACATCCGCGACGGCGCGGCCTCGCGCGCGCGCCGAGCACAGCCGCTAGGCGGGCCGGCCGCCGCCCGGCGGCCTCTACATCAACGAGCCCGCGCCCCAGCCCTAGCCCCGGCCCGCGGCCGCAGCCGCAGCCCCGGAGGAGGAGAACGACCCGAGCCGCAGGCGGCGCTCGCGGCGTCCCGCGAGCAGCGAGGACCTCGACGAGCTGGCCAAATGGCCGCTCCTCGCCGAGACGCCGCGCACCTCCGCGCCGGGAGAGGCGGCCGGGAAGGCCCGAGAGGACGCCCGGGCGGACGCGTGGGCCTTCCTCCAGCTCGGCGCGCCGTCGAGGAGGAGGCCGCTACGCGTCGGCGGCGCTCCGGGAGGAGGAGCGCCGGGCCGCGCGCCCGGCGGAGGAGGAGCGCCCGGCCACGCAGCGGAGGAGCAGCCCGACAGGAGTCCGCGCGGAGGGCACGGCCGCGCAGGCCGGCGAGCCCGCCGAACGCGCACTCCGCCCGGAAAGGGCGCAGCTGGGACCCCCGGCCGGAGTCCCCGGTGCCCTCCGGCGTGTCGAGCCGGAACAGCCGCGTCGCCGCCGGGCGGCGTCGTCGTCATCGACGCCGACGATGACGAGTACTACTGGGGGTAGTACTGCCGGCAGCCACCGCGAGCCCGCAAACCCTGGCTAGGGTTTGCTTTTTTTTTAGTTTAAAGCCATATATGGCTTTCTTTTGTGTAAAATTTGCCCAAAATAGGGCTAAGTTTAATGACCAACTAGTTTAAATTTATGTTTTGTTCTTTTCCTTTTTTATTTTCATTTCTGTTTTATTTTATTACCAATGCGCTGCGTCCGCGCGTTGGGCGCAGCGTGCGGCCGAACGGACACGCGGACGCGGGCCGCTGTCCGGGTGTCCGTTCGGCCACGCAAACGGCCCAAAACGGACGGCCCAGCGCGTCCGTTTGGGTCGCGCGGTTGGAGATGCCCTAAGGCCGTGCAGATCACAGATGATATGGCCAGCTATCAGACGCTAATCAATTCGATCAAGCAACATGGAGTACTCGTGGTAAGCTTTACATAACTGCAGGTGCTGACCATTCAGACGACTAGACGAGTACAGGAGTACTGGTAGACAGGAACCAGCAGCGTACATTTCATCAGGCTACATCAAAGTGGCCGATCAGCTGGGCCCAAGCCGAAGACGACATGCTACTAGTAATCCATAGGAGCGCAGATGGACGGCCGGCCCAGAAGCAAAAGGTAGGGATTCGCAGCCGTTTAGTCCAGTGCCTGCCTCCCGAATTATTGTGGTGTCGGTGATCTCACAAATACTCCGTACTCTCTCTCCAACTAGCGTGCGTGACGGGAGGCAAAACAAGGAAAACGACCTGCTCCGCCATCGACCACTACAGCATACTGGAAATGTACATAACAGCACGCTACGCGTACGAGTTTATGTATCCTTTCTGTGGTCTGCCTCTCTCTTTGAGGTTCTAAAAAACGAGCTTGTGGCTCGCAGCACTGTTTATTTGAGATGGCATGATGCACGGACCTGCCCTGCCCCACAGACCAAGTGCTATGCGTGTAGACCAGTAGAGCATGACATGGACACATGCATGCTGACTTGCTGAGCCAGCCTATGGATATCGTTTACGAATGGTATGTTCATTGAACTCGTCGCTGCGGGCGTCGCAACTCGCAACCACCCGATAGAAGCAGTGTTAGCATCTCCAGTCGCGTCCCCCAAACCGTTCCCCAAAGGGATTTGGGGTGCGCCGGACAAAAAAAGCGTTCCAGCCGCGTCCCCCAAAGCCCTTTTTTGTCCGGCGCGCCCCCATTCGGTGTCCGGCGCCCCGAGCCCGTCCCCGTCCCACGTGGGACGCACCGGGGACGCCGGACACAACGAAAAGCGAGGCGAGGAGTGGCGGGGCCGACCCGTCGGCCGCACAATTAATTTAAACCTAACCGTCGCCTACCTCGCGACGGAAGTTATTGGCGCGCAGCCGACGGTGCAGCTTCCCGCAGAGGGCGCAGCCGACGCGTCCCGTCGCGCCTAGCTCGCGTGCCGGCGTTAATGAGCGCCACCGCTCCTCCGCCTCCCTCCGGCCTATAAAAGGGGCGCCTCTCATCGTCCCTCTCACACACAAACCCTAGCGCCTCTCTCCCAAACCCTAGCCGCCACCATCTCTCAACAAGACTCGACGCTATGTCTGGTAGAGGCGGACCTCGCGGCCGCGGCCGTGGTCGTGGTCGTGGTCGTGGCCGCGGCATAGCCGAACGCCGCCGTCGCCTTCCACGCCGCCGCCTTCATCATCGTCGGAGATGGACGTGGAGCCGGACGTCCTGCTCGAGTTCGTCCACGTCCTCAAGGGCGACCCGCGCGGCATCCGCAGGCTGCCGGACTCCTTCGCCGAGTACGTCGGCGGCGTACGCCCACGCACGATGCATCCGCGGGAGCATTCGTGTGGCTACCGCCGGTGGATCGTCAAGGCGATCTACGACGCGCGCGGCAAGATGTACCTCAACATCGGCCGGGAGAAGTTCGCGCGCCACCACAGCCTCCAAGCCGGCTTCATCCTCGTGTTCTCCTACTTCGGCAACAGGGACATGAAAGTCAAGGTCTTCGACGAGAGGCGCCGCCTCCGGGACTACCACGTCGACAGGGACTCCCACGACGACAGCACCGACGAGGAGGACGACCGAATGAGTGTTGTTTCTTCGCAGCGAATACGTGCACGGAGGTTTCGCCTGTTCGCCTCATCGGTAGAACCAACAAGGGCACCATCCTCCCGCTGGATTTTCCGAGCTTAGGTGATCGGGTGTGCCCTCGAGTGTTCTTTCTTAGCAGCGAACACACGAAACCTTCGATGCACGGCCTAGTTAGGTTTAGTTTCTTTGCAATATTTTATATTTGTGTCCACCATGGTTCAAACTATGTATTAGTTTGTGGAAAACCATGTTCCAAACTGTGTTTTCGTGTAAACCACGTTCCAAATTATGTATTAGTTTGTGGAAATTGAAATAAAAATGCCAGAAAAATTATTTTAAATGTTTGGGGGCGGCGTTTGGGGGACGCGGCTGGGGAGCGACGTCCCCCAAACGCGGCACGAACGAAACACGTCCCCCAAACGCTCGATCCGGCGCGGTTTGGGGGACGGTTTGGGGGACGCGACTGGAGATGCTCTAATAATGCCTCCCTCAAAAAAAAAAGCAGTGTTAATAATGCCTACTGCACGTTCTGCGCGCTCTATCGGGTAAGGTGGCACGAGTCAGGATTTGAATATGCCTTCCATACAGATTTGTTATTAAGGTGTTATACATTTCAAGAATAATAAGTTAACTACTGATTTGATCAATAAAATGTAAAATATGCATACTTTAAAAATTATATTATTGGAAAAATTATTCTTAATATAAGTCTGATGGCATAATTTTTGGGGTTTTGCTAGTTCAGTCCGTGCTCTTTAAGGTCCTACACCGTTAGATTTGTTTCGTGATTGGTGGCAGTTATCACTTGAAACATGAGTTGCGACTGAGATTTAATGAAAATACCCCACACACATATATCTCATGTTTTCCTTAACTAAATTAATAATTAATCTTTTCCTCAAGATATGTAATACTCTAAGGTGTGGACGTAGTAATGTATTTGGATGCATCTTCTGAGTTCTGACAGAAGCCTGCTTTAAGATGCACGCAATTGTAGGATGCAGTATATATAGAGCGGCACAGAGCAACATTTACAATGTCTCTCTTAGAGCATCTCCAGTCGCGTCCCCCAAACGATGTCCGGGCAAAGCGCTGGATTAGTCGTTTGGGGGACGTCCGGACAAAATTTTCGTTTGGAGAAGGTCCTTTTCTAGCCGCGTCCCCCAAATGTGACCTCCAAACAAAAAATAAGTGTAAAAATCGTGTCCGGCGTCCCTGATAGAGCCTTTATACAAGGGATGGGCTAGGGACGCCAGACAATATTTGAGACACGTCCGAACCGAAGCGGCCTTTGGAGCGCGCGACCGGACGTTTTTGTTAACGTCCCCAAATCTCTGTGGGACGCTGGTGACGCGACTGGAGATGCTCTTACACACTGCGTCTGCGTGTACCGTACCTACCACTGGGCGCGTCTCTGACACACCAAAAATGTCGGCCGCGATTTCTTACCGTGGTCTCTGGATCGAGTTTCCGTGCAACTATTTCACATGGCACAATGCAGAGCAGAAATGTAGGACTGACAGTGAGATGCACCGGCCGGAACAACGTACACTCGACACTCCAATGATGACATCTTGACCATGCTACGTACGTAGCCACATCTCGATCCTCAAGGTGCTCATGGACATGGAGTGCATGGTTCATGGTACGGTTTGACCTTGACCCTGCACTTGTGCTCCTCCTACATCTACAATTTAATTAGGATTCGGATGATCGGAATGATTGATGGCCGTGACTTTTTTTTTTGACAATCTGCCCGTGTGTTTAAGTGTACTCGTTCCATCATACTGTAAGGTTTCGAAGGATTAGTTCAAAATCAATGTTTTTAAAGTTTAACCAAATTTATATAAATATAAATATTTACACTACTGAATCAACATTAATAGATTCACCATAAATTTTATTTTCTTAATATGTCCATTTAATATCGTAAATGTAAATATTTTTTCTTTAATATTTGGTCAAAGTTAGTAATGTTTGACTTTTGACCAATCCTTAAACGCCTTATATTTTGGGACGGTGGGAGTACTATATAACTAGTTGTTTAGATTACGGTATATCTCTAGCCCTCGTATAAGAGTTGGACCCGATCTATGCCCATGATATGTAAACCACCGTGCCCCTTTAGGGTTACACTTCCAAATTGTTTGATATGGTATGAAAGTGTCTTGTATTCCCTCCATCCCACGAAACATGTTGAATATTTGGCAAAATTTGGATGTATATTCAACATGTTTCATGGAACAGAGGGACTACTTTGAAAAACGAATCTAGAATTGCTAGAGCCCGCTCGGTTCGTCCTTCCCCTCGACGTCAACCGGTGGCGGCTTATCGCCAACATCTCTAAGAAGCTCACCAGGGAGAATTTCCTACTTTCGCAAGCCCAAGTGCTACCGGACATCCGTGGCGCCCCTGGCCTCCTGGATGGATCTATGCCGACACCTGAGATGGAGTAGAAGACCTAAGACAAGAATGGGAAAGAGGTGACGATCCCCAACCCCCGAATATGCATGATGAATTTCTCTTTATCAAACTGTACTTGGTTACCTTGTTCGAAACATGTCAAGGAAGATCTCACGTGGATGGTTGGACATACTAGTTCATTGGATGTTTGGACAACGCTGATGGAGATGTTTTCAATATACAATCCAAGGCCGTGTGGTGGAATTTCGCATGCAATTGAATCAAACTAGGAAGGAGAATAAAATTGTTGCGGTATACTTCAATCAAATCAAAATCAATGTGCAAATGGATTCATAATTACTTTTGTTATTATTTATTAACAAAACAATCCGTGCAATCTTATAAAAAGGTTACATAAGATAAGACAAATAATTTTTCGAGCAGTGGGTAAACAATATTGCCCTCACATTTTGCAAGGGCTGGTGCTAGTTCTATAAAAATCTATGAATGCGAGATAAGGAAAAATTCGACAAAAGGTGCAATCGCATTATAAGAAAAGAATGTAGTTACAAAATAAAAATAAGCAATTGCACAAGAAAAAAGTTACACCCGCAAATAGCAATTGCATAAAAATAGAATACTATGCCGAATAAATAAAAGCAGAAGTTATAGGTAACCAAAAAAAAACCATTGTAAATACAGATACAACTAGAACAGAAATAAGTAATCAAAACCATTTCGAACTACGAATAGGGACATGTCCACTTTATTAATTGTACAAAAGCACACCCTATTCCACACAATCAGGTGAGTGATTGCTCTTTATCTAATTTCCCAAAAGCAACAAACCAGCGCGAGAGGCGTCCGTTTTGATTTCAGCTCATAAGCAGGTAATATGGTGAAATACAAAGGCCTGTAAAATTGAGTTCCGAAGAGGTAAAGCTATATGGCAAATCCTATTGTGCTGGAAAATCAAGATTACATAACGGCACACTGCAGAGCAATCGCAGACCAAAGTACACAAGCTTCCGAAGCCTATTGTGCTGTACCTTTCTCATCCCCTTGTTTACCTCACCAGTACCACTGTACGTACTACCACCTACCAACCCATCATGTGTTCATCCAGTACAGACATGGAAGGCACATTGTACACTGAAACCTCATTATCCAAGCTCCAAGCCCATCACCACCTTTCCCACTGACCACTCAATTAGTGCGAAAAGATCGCGGGACAGTACACCCATATATACACATGCATCGCTCCTCGCTAAGCAAACATCCATCAGCCTACACTCGGCCCCTCATCAGCTAGCCACAGTGCACGCCATGGCACCGACGTCTCCGAGCTCCGCAGCCCGGCTCCTCCTCGTCCTCTCCCTCAGCGTCCTCCTCACCAGCGCGCACCAGCTGGCCCCGTCGCCCGTGCCACGCTCCAAGCAGGCGACGGCCGGCATTTCCCCCGAGCTGGTGTCGACGCTGCGGGAGACGCTGGACGCGGTTCGGGACGTGGTGTCCATCATCTCGGCCTTCCCCGTCGTCGGCGGCATCCTGGGCGGCGGCGACCTGCGGCTGTCCTCCGCCGTGGCCGACTGCCTCGACCTCCTGGACCTCTCCGCCGACGAGCTGTCGTGGTCGATGTCCGCCGCCTCGCCGGCCGCGAGCGCCGCGGGAGCTGGGGACGCCGTCGGCACGGGGGATGCGCACGCGGACCTGCGGGCGTGGCTGAGCGGCGCGCTGGGCAACCAGGGCACCTGCAAGGAGGGGCTGGACGACACCGGGTCGCCCCTCGGCTCGCTCGTGTCGGTCGGGCTCCAGGCCGTCACGTCGCTGCTGGGGGACGGGCTCGGCCAGGTCGTCACCGGGCAGGCCGCCACCGTGTCGTCGTCCCGCAGCGCGCGCGGCCGCGGGCTGTCCCAGCTGGGACAGGGGGCGCCGCGGTGGCTGGGCCGCAGGGAGCGGCGGCTGCTGCAGATGGCGGTGGGCCCCGGCGTGATGGCGGTGGACGCCGTGGTGGCCAAGGACGGGAGCGGCAACTTCACGACGGTGGGCGCGGCCCTGGACGCGGCGCCGTCGGAGAGCGCGGGGCGGCACGTGATCTACGTGAAGCGAGGCGTGTACGCGGAGACGGTGGAGGTGAAGAAGAAGAAATGGAACGTGATGCTGGTCGGCGACGGGATGGGCGCCACGGTCATCACCGGCCGGCTCAACTACGTCGACGGGTACTCGACGTTCCGCACCGCCACCGTCGGTGAGTGCATGCACCAGTCCATCCTACTCTCGTTGCCGGTCCTTGAATTCGAGAATCAAACAAGTTCACGTACACGGCTAGCTTAAGAGTGCACGTTATAATTAGCTAGTTAGCTTAAACCATTTTGACCGGCAATTCAGCAACCACGTCTATAGATCGACTAATCGAGCATGGACCCGAGTAGTACATTGTAGCTGCACGTAGGAAGAGCACAAGTGCAGGGTCAAAGTGTACGTACCATGGACCACGCACTCCATGGCCATGGCATGTCAGCTTCTATGATGCTATGCTTTGCTAAAGCCTGCAGGATCGAGATGTGCGTACGTAGCATGGCCGGCCAAGATGTCATCATTGGAGTGTCGAGTGTACGTTGTTCCGGCCGGTGCATCTCACTGTCAGCCCTAGTACAATTCTGCTCTGCGTTGTGCCATGTGAAATAGTTGCACAGAAACTCGATGTAGAGACCACGGTAAGTAACCTTAGCTTCTGGTGCGTTCAATACTCTATTCCTCCAGGAATTCCAATCCTCTAATCTTATTAGCCCTGTATGCACATTCAAGTCCTGACACCTGCTACCTGATCGAGCACGCGGAACGTGCAGCAGCCATTAACACTGGTTCCGATCGGGTGGTTGCGACGCCGGCCCGCAGCGACGAGTTCAATGAACATACCATCCGTAGACGATATCCATAGGCTGGCTGGTCGGCTCAGCAAGTCAACATGCATGGCTCCCTGCCAAGCTCTCTGCTGGTCTACGCGTAGCACTATGCCTGTGGGACAGGACAGGGCGCGTCGGTGCATCTCATCTCAAATAAGCAGTGGTGTGAGCCACAAAGAGAGACGACACAGCAGGCTCGTATGTGTACCGTGCTTGCACTTAGCTAGGGCTAGCAGCTCCGCACCGTACACTTCCTTCCTATATATGGGCCACAGAGAACAAACACCTTGATCTGAGCCAGTGATTCCAGTACTACCTAGGCGGAAAAGTGGCTCGGTCGGGCAGTCGGTGGGATGAGCACGTCGTTTTCCTTCCTTCTTTTGCTTCGTCCCGTCACGCACACAGTAGCAGTACAGAGAGAGTGAGATCACCGACGCCCCAATGATTCGGCGGGTGCTGGCCTAAAAGCCTGGGCACCTACAGAATCTGTATCTTTTGCTGCTGGGCCTGGCGTCCGTCACGTCATCGTCCAGCCGGCGGGCCACTTCCACGGAGGCCTGGAGCATCAGTCGAATTGCTTCGTCACTGTTAGAATTGCTTCTTCCTCCCTAACAGTGACGCTAACAGGGAAGACTGATAGCGGGGTGGCGCTACCCTGCCTCCTTTAAGCATGCGTTTTCTGTCGATGGTGGCGAGGGAGGAAGAAGATGACCAGAAGGAAGAAGGCAACCACGCATCCACCTCGCTGGAGACATGGCTGGCCGCAGAGTCCCCGGCGAAGACGAGGCCAAAACCTCACCCGAGACGAGGACGACATGGCTAGCAGTGGGATCAACAACTACAACTGGGCATGGGCAGCCCAGCCTGGCCCAAAAATCCCGAGACGGGCCGGGTCGGGCTTGCAAAAGATATAATGTAAGCTCGAATGTCGAGCCAGGCCAGGCTTGCAAAAAATACAATGTAAGCCTAGTTTGGGTCGGGCTTTTGATAGTTCGGGCCGGGTTTGGGCCTAATTTGTAAGCCTGGAGGACGGGCCGGGTTGGGCTCAGGCCTGGGAATTTTAGGTCGGGCTTTTTCAGGCCTAGCCCGAGGAATGCCCAAGTGTATCAACAACGGAGGTGAGGCCTAGAACATAGGGTAGAGGGTGCGGGCTCTTAGGTTTCCTAGGTTTGAAGTTTGCCAGGGATGGGGCTTACGATTTCAGGTGTGAAGGGTCGCCAGCGACGGAAAGAGTTTAGAGGGAGGTCTGGGCCGGCAAGGGTCCGTGGAGATGGTCGATCGAGGGCGTGGGGCGCACCACAATGGGGTTTCTCCGGGCATAAAATGTAGGGTCTGACTCATACCGGACTCATGTAATCGTGTCTGCTCGTTAGAACGGGCAGCACCTCCCTCTCCCATCTACTAAAATTGAAAAGTAGGGTATCATAAAACCGGATTGCTAATCCTGGTTAGCCAAAAACTAAGTTAGAGCCCAATCAACTCAATGACCGTCAGATTTGCATCGTGATTCATGCATACAAGAATTACACATGAATGTGTAATTGCACATGCACATATCTTTTGCCCTAGTTGCACGTGAATTACACATGAAACCATGTTAACCGTCCATCATAAAATCCTGACCGTACAAAGGGGATCAAAATTTGGAGAGGGGGACAACAAAGTAAAAGCCTCATTTATCAAGGTTGCCACCAGTATACAACAAAGTCTTGTAATCGTTGCTTGACCGAATTGATTGACGTCATTGTTTGATCCGCGAAGCTGCATCTGACTGCCTGAACAGCTGGTCATAGTATCTGTGATGTGTGGCTTCCAGATCTACTCAGTGTACAGCTTCGTCTACTCAGTACTCACAGATGAACAGCTCCAAATCATGCACCTCACAGCATCCACCTATCCTTTTGACCCCCAAAGTTACTGTTACTGAACACTCCAATCAAGTGCTACTGCTACTAAAT
Source organism: Lolium rigidum (assembly GCF_022539505.1). NCBI lineage: Eukaryota > Viridiplantae > Streptophyta > Magnoliopsida > Poales > Poaceae > Lolium > Lolium rigidum. The sequence continues at coordinate 138,627,384 of NC_061508.1, forward strand.
TACCTGATTCTTCTTGTATTACCTTGTGTGCCTAACAATGTTGCGCGTGTACCTATGCATTACAGCCGTGAACGGCAAGGGGTTCATCGCGCGGGACATGACGTTCGAGAACACGGCGGGGCCGGCGAAGCACCAGGCGGTGGCGCTGCGGTGCGACTCGGACCTCTCCGTCTTCTACCGCTGCGCCTTCGAGGGGCACCAGGACACGCTCTACGCGCACTCGCTCCGCCAGTTCTACCGCGACTGCCTCGTCACCGGCACCGTCGACTTCGTCTTCGGCAACGCCGCCGCCGTGTTCCAGAACTGCACCCTCCTCGCCCGCGCGCCGCTCCCGGACCAGAAGAACTCCGTCACGGCGCAGGGCCGCGTCAACGGCTCCATGAACACCGGCTTCGCCTTCCAGTTCTGCAACGTCTCCGCGCACGACGACCTCCTCCGCGCGCTGCAGAGCAACCAGACCGGCAAGCCCACCCAGACCTACCTCGGCCGGCCCTGGAAGGCCTTCTCCCAGGTGGTGTTCATGCAGTCCTACATCGGCGCCGTGGTGAGGCCCGAGGGGTGGCTCGCGTGGGAGGGGCAGTTCGCGCTCGACACGCTCTACTACGGGGAGTACATGAACACCGGGCCCGGCGCCGCCGTCGCCGGGAGGGTGAAGTGGCCGGGGTACCACGTGATGACCAGCCCGGCGGAGGCCAGCAACTTCACCGTCGCCGAGTTCATCGAGGGGAACATGTGGCTGCCGCCCACCGGCGTCAGGTTCACGTCCGGTCTCGCGTCTTGATTCATCATCTGAGTCCGAATGTTACAGAGCTATACTATACTCCAGTTGTTACACACTTTGGAATGGAAGAAAGGATTTGTTAGAATGGAATTATATGGCTGATACTTAGTTGTTTAATCGGTTGGGGTTCTTGATTACCGAGACATGTGAATGAAGTAAGTGGCGGGGGGTTCTGTTTGTTGATCTACAACGTCGATGCCGTCCATGAACGATCCGCAGCGAATGCGGCACCCTCGACCTGGTGACTGAAAACAATACGATCATAGCGACTGAGTGCTTGTGCCATATAAGACAACTGCTGTGTTATTAGTACAAAACAAAAAGGGAATCTGATCCTTGGGTGAAACTAATGTCTGGTCTTACCTCAGTCAAAATTATTGTGAAATTTAATCCCTGAATTCAGCACCATTCAGAACGACACGAAAATTGTGTAGGTCGGCGTCGATGCCAAGTCGCATGGAGCAAAAGCAAGGTCGGCGTCAATGACCTTGGCACCAAACTCCCATGTCAAGTTTTTCTTGGCGCCAGCCTACACAACTTTAGCGCCATTTCCAATGGCGCCAAGCTCAAGGGCCAGATTTTGAAATAGTTTCATTGTAGGGCTGGCAAAGCGATTAATTTCGCATATAGGGATTAGATCTGTCAAAAGAAAAATTGGCCATTCCTTCCTCGTTCCCATCCCTCTCTCGCATCTAGAGAAATCGGGGAGAAGTCTGGTTCGGTTGCGAAAATAATCCACACCAAATACATGGCCATATATTCGTACTGGTCATACTCCCACGGTCCGCAATAACTTCACGTTCTTAATTTAGTCAAAATCAAATTTGATAAAATTTGACCAACTATTAACGAAGAAATTATAAGAATCATCTTAAAGTAAAATGTCATATTACATGTATTTGGTATTATGAATACTAATATTTTTTCTATATTTTTGTTAAACTTTACAAGCTATAACTTCGACTAAACCTAGAACCATGCAGTAAGTAAATAAAAACGAAGTATTGTTTATCGATGTCTCAGTTGAGAAGTTTTTAAGTCTAAGTCACCCCAAAAAGCGTAAATACAGTTTAAAAAATTACAACTGGAATGAGTTGTATTTTTCTATTTTTTTGGGTGATTAAGACTTATGACATAGAAAATCCGGAGTGTATTATACCAACCGCACTTTCCATCCAATATACGGAGTATTAGTTTAGAAAAGACGTTGCTTTCGAATCGGTGCTTTCCACTTATTTCATCCTAGGTTCTACAATTACTCATGATTGATATGTAATTTTCCTTTTTTGTTTTCACTCTGAGATATCTTGGCTATGCAGAGGCTGTTGCCTACCAAAACCCACCGGCGAGCAGCGACGGGCAACACGGAGAGCCGGGAGGCTCCCAGGACTGCTGGTGGATCCTGGTCCCTCGGGCAACGGCCCGCAATGCTCCGGCACACGTCCTGGCGGTTGCGAGGGCGTGCCACCTGACCTATACCTGGTCAGGAAGGTGATGGATTGCTTCGACTAGTTTCCTGCATGGCAAACACGTAAACATTAAATACGAGCCCCGATCGGCTCTTAGGTTGCCTTGTGGATCGGCTCAAAGAGCCGATTACCCCATGGTTCACGTTAGATTTATAATGACATGGGGATCATGCTTTATCAATATCAAGTTAAACTAATCTATGATAGTCTAGGGTTTTCACCGCATAACCGGAACATCATACGCGTAATTGAGCCTAGCAGATACGTAAGATGATGGAAAACTAGCCCTAAAGAGGCCTAAAAACCAACATGAAGTTGATCCCCGGAACAATCCCTCTAGGACTTAATAAACCACACCTTACGCACTACCGGATCGTTCAACCCGTTTGTAAGGCCTAACCATGCGGATATCAAACCAATCCTTGAAGAACAAGGAACAACTATAACGGATCAGATCTACTAAATAAAGAACAAGCAAGATGCTTCCCTTACATCTAAGATAGGTGTCAGGGCAGCTAGATATCGAGGGGTAGCGTAGCTAAGCAAGTATATCATGAAAGCATCGATGTCAGCCCCAAAACATCTACGATAAGGGTGTTGCTCTCCATCAAAAAGGCTTCAGCACGAGCAACACCAACAACGAATAACTCGATATCGCCTAGATCGCAAGATGCGATCTAGGCAGCATGTTGCTTACCCGGGAGAAACCCTCGAAACAAGGGGTGGCGATGCGCCTAGATTGATTTGTTGTGAACGTGATCGTCCTCCTTTCTCAATAACCCTAGGTACATATTTATAGTCCGTGGACTTTCTATCTTGGGAATAAACCCAGCTGTATACGACTAAAGTCTATCTCTTAATTCTAAACATAACACGTAATCTACCATAAAATACAGATACACGGGCAATCTAGCCCAAACTCACGCACAAGGCCGATTCAGAGACACTTCATATGCATGTCCTCTAAGCCCATCTTCGATCACGGCCCATCTCCGGACTTGGTTAAAAACTGGTGATAACACATGCCCCCTGGTTTTGGTAATGATAATTTCAAAACCACTCTGTTTTTTCTTCGTAGGGTCACGTCGTGGCAGAGCAGAACCTTCGCAGTATCCTTTCATCATGATGCCTTTCCTTCTCAACTTCCCTGCATGATTTGACAGTTTTGGCACCACGTCCTCGGAAATTGCCGCAGCATTAAATCTCCACTATATCCTCTTTATTTAACCGCATCGAGCAGTTCGCTTGTTCATCCCCTTGCTCCGTACTAGCCATCGAAAAAGCCCTCCTCTGCTCCATGGACTCTTCCTCCTCCTCCTCGGATCTTTCTTCTCGTTCCTCTTCCTCTCGCGAGCCGACGCCGGAGTGGGGCTCATTGGCGGCACACGACATTCTCGCCCCAACGACGTGGGTCAAGGAGGATCACGATTCCTCCGTCTGGTCCGAGGATGACAAGTCCTTGACCGACGGAGAAGACGACCTCCGGTTCCTTGTTGATGGGGAGCTGGAGGCGGGGAGCGAAGACGACCGGTTCTCGTGGGACGACTTCACCTCCTCCGACGAAGGGGAGGAAGAGGAGGATGACACCTCCTCCGACGAGCCGCCGGCGAAGCGCTTCCGTGCCGGGTCGGATGACAACGATGACGACGACGAGGAAGAAGAAGCCCCTACCGAGGGCTACGGCAGCAGCGACGAGGAGCCCGCCGGCAGCAGCGCCGACGGTGGCCATGACGGCGACGACGAGGGCAGCGACGGCCCTTAGATAGGGACTACTAGTATAGGACTAGTATTAGGAATCGGCTTTCCTTTTGTTCTTCCTTTCCTGAGCAATCGGCTCTTCTCTGTAAAAGCCCTCTTTATTAATGAAGAAAATGCTTCTATGTCTATTTTGCTTTCATATTAATTTTACCGATTGTCAAAACAAGTCAACACGCCAAGAGCCGATGGCAGTGCATCGGCCTTTACCATAAAACGCGAGTAAGGCCAAATCCGCTGCCTATTCAAACGGTAACCTGCAACCCTTATCTGAAAGAGTAAACTCAGATCCCCAAATCACCGCTCGAACAGATCCAACTCACGGCCACGCGAAACTCAGATCTCAATCGCGCAGATTCAACCCCGCAGCGAATCCAATGGCGGAATCATCCAACGCCAACGCTACGGTCTCTGGTCTGAAGGTAACCCTCAACCGCTCCTCGCTGTCCGAAGATAGTGCTAGATTTAACAGCAAACATCTGAATTAATGTCTCATTCCATCATTAATTTCTAGGTATCAGACATTCTGCTGCCGCATCCTTCTCTTCCAAACTCTCTTTGTCTTGGCCCTCGTTCTACCGAGAGTCCTGCCCATTTGATTTCATGCGAGGCCAATAGAATTCCCTTCGTGAACCAGAATTTAGATCTAACTTCTTGGGCCGACTGCTGACGAGCCTGGCCTAATCCTCCTGAAGATTGGGTTTTGTAAGGGTATATTGCCCCTATGTGTGGTTTTGGTAATCAATGACAACCCCTATGGACTAATGTTTTCATTGAGTTTATATGAAGGAATATTCCATAGGTACTACTTGTATTCCATGTGTTGGATTCAAGTATGGATGCCATGAAGATAAAGATACACCTTGTTTATTGGCATCAAGATCATCGATTTAAAGACATATATGTAATATGATCAAGAAGAAGAAACGAAGATGGAGTTCTTATGTGGAACTCAATATTAGCCATGCTCTATCTTATGTGAGTATGAGAAGATACAAGGTTGAGTTGGGCAAGTTCAAGATGAGCATCTTGAGTGGATCACATGCTTGAAGCTTGTCGTCCATTTGGTGATAATGGACATGTGAAGATATGCATCAATGAAGCTTTCCCCTCATAGTGTATGGGGGAGCATTTGTGAGTCTTCACAAAGCAACAATGATCAAGTGAGGCATTCCGGCTTGTGTAGAGCTTGAAGAGTTATTATCAAGATCAAGCGGGATGCGCAAGGCAAAGGTATGGCCTTGCTAGGTTTTCCTTTTACCGGTCTCAAGGTGGTTGTTGGGAGACCGGATTGTAGGATAAATAGCCGCACTATCAAGAGGGGCTTTCGGTTGAGTAACTTGATCACATCGTCTTAGGGAGCTCAATCCTTTGCATACTTTGCATATTCTTATTGTCTCTTGGTGTTTCTATGTGTAAGGTTCTTGAGCTTGTTGCTAGCTTTACAACAAGCCCAAGTTCATCGAAAACGGAGTTCGCATGCATCTTCTATTGCGTTTTCGAGGTTGGGTGATTTTACCGGTTATTCATGATATAAGGTTCTACCTTTTATATTTATGATAAATTTCCCTTCTACAGATTCTTGAGTTTGCACTTTCTATAGGATAGCATTTGTTGTTATCTTCCAAACGAAATTGGTTTCATTCGAATCGGAGTTCGGGAGCACTAGTTATTAAAGGAAAAGGAAAAAAGGAAGAAAAAGAAAGGGCAGCCGGCTGGGCGACCGGTCAGCCGGGCCGCACGCCGGCCCACCCGATCCGCACCGGGCGCCAATCGGATCGGGCGCCAACCGGGCCAGGCGCCGGCCCACATCTCCCTAGCCCGGCTCCCTCCCCGGCCCGACCGGGCCGCCTCACCGTCGGATGGGCCCACGCGGCCTGGCGCCCCCGCGCGGCCTGGGCGATTCGCTGCCCTGTGCGGCGCGTCGCCCTGCCCGGTTGCTGGGCCGGCCCGACCGGATCCCCTGCTGGGCTCCTCAGCGCCTGGGCCGGTCGGCCGGCCTGGCAGCCGGCTGGGCAATTTTTTTTCTGCCCGTTTTTCTTGCCTTTCTCTTGTCTTTTCCCCCCCAACGGTTTTATTTGCTCCTAGCTATAAATAGACCCTTCTTCCACCTTGAGCAAGTTAGTTCTTCCCATTCTCTCTCCTCCATTGTTGCATTTGAAGAACTTGCTCTCCCCTTTGATTCCTCCAATCATTCTTGCTCATTCTTGAGGGATCTAAGAGAGGAGATCTAGATCTACACTTCCACCAATCCATTTCTTCTATAAGTGAGGGAATCTCTTGGGATCTAGATCTTGGAGTCTTTGGTTGACTTTCCCCTTGTTCTTCCTCTCCAATCTCATCCTAGCATTCGTTGCTTTGGTGGGATTTGAGAGTGAAGGACTTGAACACCTCTAGTGTTCTTGCTTTGCATCATTGCATAGTGTTGAGCTCTCCACCACGATTAGTTCGAGTGAGAGACCGTGAGCTTGTTACTCTTGGAGGGAAACCTCCTAGTTGGCTTGGCGATTGGTGCTCCGGTGATCTCTTCAAGAAGATTGTGAAGAGGCCCGGGCTTCTCCTTCGTGGAGCTTGTGAAGTGGTTGTGGAGCTTGCCATCTCCGGAGCGGAGGAAAAGCTAACCATAAGGAAAGGGCCATTATTCTTCGTGGGTGTGGTTCGGAGAATAGGGTGAGCCTTCGTGGCGCGGGGAATCCTTCGTGGGACCTCCACTCCTCCAAACGTGACGTACCTTCTTGCAAAGGAAGGGAACACGGGAATACATCCTTGTCTCCGCGTGCCTCGGTTATTTCTATACCCGAGCTCTCTTTCCTTGTGATAGCCATCGTGCTTGAAGTACATATATCTTGCTATCACTTGTGCTACATATATCTTGTGCCTATCTTGCTTAGCTCTAGTTGCTATTATTACACTTAGTTGAGCTTAGCATATTTAGGGTTTGTGCTTGTAGACTAAACGTTAGTTTAATTCCGCATTCTTACAAGACAAATCCGTAAGAGTTTTTTAATTGCCTATTCACCCCCTCTAGGCGACATCTCGATCTTTCAATTGGTATCAGAGCGAGGTCTCTCCTTGTTTTAGGCTTCACCGCCTTGAGAGTAAAGATGTCGGCTAGTATAGTGCACAATGACACAATTATCTTTGTTGGCACAAATTATCATTTGTGGAGAAATTGCTTGCTTTGCAATCTTCGGACCTTGTGTCCAAACATTGAGAAATTTCTAGATATAGGTTTTTCTCCTCCGATGGATCCTCAAAATCTATCTATAGAGGATGAGAAAAACTTACATCTTGAAGCTCTAGTATCTAATGAGCTTTTATTCTCCTTGAGACCCGATTTTCGTAGGTTCTTGATATATATAAAGCGAAAATCGTCTCATGAGATGTGGATCAAGCTTAAGGAAATGTTTGGTGTATCCACTTCTCAATTGGTCGGTGGTGACTCCGAGGAGCTCTCTTCCCCTTCACATCATGAAGAGCTCCAAGTTGCTTCCACCTCCGGTCGTGATGAGTTATCATCTTCTTCCACTTCACCAACGTGTAGCAAGACACGAGGTAATGATATGGTGAGTGGTGAGGAAAATTGCAATGTTGATATTGTGCTCAATAGTGATGATTCTTCATCTCTATCCCATTGCAATGCTTCCTTTTTGGACTTAAACACATTTAGCATTGAAAATAATCTACATGCTTGTGTTGATAGTCCTTGCATATCATGTGTAAATTGCTTACATAGATCTCATGATGATATGCTTACCTTGTCTTGTTCCCATAATCAAAATGCTTCTATTTCCTCTAGTTGGTTGTTGACTAACAATGTAGAGGAAACCGAACACTCTATGGATCAAGACACAATTTCAAATGAGGATTCAAGAATATCTTCATCTTCATTCTCCGGTTTGCACATGTGCCTTATGGCAAAAGGATCAAAGGTATCTCCTACTTTGACTCCTAACACAACCTCTAATGATGAGAATGATGATGATGATAATGATGAAGAATATAATACCTTGGTGCATAATATGGCAATGGTATATGCTTCTCTTCATGGTAATAAAGAAGCTCGTGCTAATCTCGAACACTCTATGGATACCTTGAATAAATATAGGGAAACCATAGTGGGGTTGGAGTCCCATGTTGAAAATGAGGAAATGAGATTCACTCTCCTCAAGCATGAGCTAAAAGATGAGAAGCATACTAATTTTATGCTTACACAAAAAATTGAATCCTATATGCATGAAAATGAGAAAACTATTGTTGATGCTTGTGCTACTAACTCTAATTCTTGTGAAGCATCTACCTTAAAGGAGAATGTTGAGTTGAGGGCTCAACTTGAGTTGCTAACTAGCAATTATAGGGAATTGGAAGAAAGTCATAAAAAGCTCTCAAGCTCTCATGATGATCTTCTAATTTCCTGTGATGGGCTAAAGTTAGCTCATGAGGCAAGTATCACTAAGGTAACATCTTGTGAGCCTCATATGGATGTTAGCACAATCTCTACTACAAATGCTATATTGCCATGTGCTAGTCCTTGTAATCCATCTAGTCAAACTAGTGATACACCTTGTGTTGGATTACTCACTTTGCCTTGTTGCTCTAACAATGAAGCTTCTACTTCCTCTAGTACTTGTATTTCTACTAACCATGTAGAGGAAATCAAAGAGCTCGAGGCCCAAGTCTTGTCTTTGAAGAAAGACTTGGAAAAGCGTCATGAAGGGAAATCCGCACTTGACAAGATGCTAAGTGTGCAACAATCCCCCAATGACAAGAGTGGACTTGGATTCAACTCCAATAACAAGATCAAGTCCAAGAGCAAGAGCAACAAGAAGAAGGGCCAAGACAAAGTCAAGGATCCGGCCAAGTTGGTTTGCTTCAAGTGCAAGGTTGAAGGGCATCATGTTAGATCATGCCCATTGAAGAAGAAGAAGCACTTGAGTGAGAAACAACAAGGGAAACGGCCACAAGGTCAAGGTCAAGCTCATGCTCGATCTCAAGTTGAAGATAGGCCACTTCCAAAGAAGAATCAAGATATTGTTCCCCAAGAGAAGAAATCAATAAAGAAGAGAAAGGGGAACACTTGCTACTTATGCCGTGAGAAGGGGCACTTTGCTTCTTCTTGCTTAGGTGGTACCTTATCTAACCCTATAATTGTCGATGATGATTATTCTCTAGGGAAGGATAAGGATGGCAATGTGTTTGCCAAGTTTGTACTCAAAGTGGTTTCAAGAAAAGAACCATTTGGGTTGCCAAGCCTATTGTGACTAACCTCTTAGGACCCAACTTGGTTGGGGACCAACAAGCTCAAATTTGATCAATAGGTGTATGTGGAGGTCATTGGAGATTTGGCTACTTCATGAAGAATTAAGGGATCTTCATATATTATATTTTGACCAAGCCAAGTCATATGGATTATCATCTATATCTTATATCCAATGTTCCTCTTTGCGGTAACTTATACTTCAACTCATCATATTTATTGTAAGTTACTTGCCCCTTTGCATGTTTGGTTTTGTACCAAATATTTGTGTGTATGTGTTGTGTCTTACTTGCCTATCTTGTGTATTCAAGTATGCTTGTTTGACTCATCATATACTTGTGTATTGTTTTGAGCCTAATGTATCTTGATGATATCTTATTTGGCTCTCTTTGAAGTGATTAATGGAACATCCCATTTTGGGGAGTGATATGCTTTGTGTATCCCTCTTTCTTTAAAATGTGTGTACATGGGTACCACCACTTAGTATTGATATTGCAAGATTATCTAGTCACTATGTGGTGTGTCATACTCATGAGAAATTCAAATTCTAAAAAATATCCATTAATAATCTCTAGTTGAGTTTTAGTTGCCTCTTGTTTAGAAGAAATGTTTTATCACATTATGGGGGAGTAATATGTTTTGTACATATCACAAGCCTAGAAAATGTGAACATATGAGGTTATGCCACTTAGAGTTGATGCTCTTAATTATCTTATTCCTAGGTGGCATGTTTGCTCAAACAAGCTCAATTCCTAATAAAAATCTTTTATTACTCATCTTGGGGGTTCTTGTTTGAATAAGAAATTCTTGGTGCGGTTTTTCCTCAAATACATATCTCTATATCTTATTTGGGACACCGTTTGCTTCAAGTTATTCTAATCATTGCCGTGCGTGATTGTTTGACTAGTTGAAGCTATCAAGAATCTTCATCCGTGCATAGTGCTTAATTCTATATACTTATCCTATGCCTTTTATTGTGAAATTGATCCTTACTATCCTTGTTGATATACCACCGGAAGTTAACTCCAATATTCTCATTGTCTTTGACAATTGATAACCTTGTATGTGGTTGAACTTATGAATCATCTTCATCTTGGATTGCTTCTTATTGCCTTATTTTATTTCCAAGAAATCTTTGTTGCTCCCATGTGTCTTCCTTGTCCCTTTGAAAAATCTTTTGATAAATTCTCTTGATTCATATCAAGTGTTTGTTTTGGAAGACAAAACTTTTCCTTACGGTACATTGTGCCATTGTGAAAAGTGTAGAGGGTTTGGTTTATTTGTTCGAACCTTGCTCTTTTGGGAGTTTTGCTATCTCATTCCTTCTTCTATGCTTTATTTGTTGAATGAGATAAATCTTTGAGCATGTTTGCTTTATTTCATCCTTTATGCTCAATGGTTTCTTCTTAGTTCATTTGTTGAACTTTGTTGAACAAATCTTTTGATTTGCTTCTTAGATATAATTTGGACAACAAATTTGTTTTTGTGACACCTCTATGCCTTAATTAATTCTTTTGGTGTTTTGTCCAAAGTATATCTTTCTTGGATCTTTAAAAGTTTTGGTGCATGCTTATATGTAATTTGTTTTTACGTGTAGCATGCTTGCTTTCTTTTGATCCATTATGTAGGATATACTCCATCAAATCCTAAATGGCTAAGATGTGCATGAAATTCAAATTTCATCTAAATATGCACATGTTTATATGGAGTGTGTCCTATATATTGTGGTTAGTCTAACCATATTGGACCCAATGAGTTTGGGGACCAAGATGTACTTGATTGATGTTTTAGGTACATTGGAGATGCAATGGAGGCTTGTCTCATCTATAAGGAAGGTGTTGTCACCATAAGAGAATTGAAGTCAAGCTAGGATGATCGATGAAATCTTATCTACTACATCAAGCCATTGCTATCTCCGTAACAAGTATCTTATTCATGCATTCTCATATAGCATCCAACCTCTTGTAGGTTGTATCTTGGCATGAAATTATTTATTTCGAAAATATTGCGGTTCTTGAAAAACCCTTTTAAAATAAAACTTCTTATTGAACATTTGAGTAATTTTAGAAGATGCATATGATAGGTTATATATATATATATATATCATATTTTATGATTCACCTATCACAAATATGCCCTCTAGAAATTTATTGCATATCAATTCCTCATAGAGCTCTTGTGTGCAATATTTATGAATTTGTGAAATAAATCCGTATTTGTGATACTTGTTGCCTTTCTCAAAACATTCCAACTAGCTTTACTTCCCTTATTGTTAGTTGTGATGTTTTTGAGATTTTATTTGGTTGAAGTTCATTCATATACCATAAGTGAAAAGTGGAGCCATAGGCTATATATGCTTTTAAGCAAACATCCTTTGGTATATTTTATGACTTCATTTTGGATATCTAGTCCTATTTATTTTGTTAACCTCTTGTGTGTGCATGTTTCTTTATGGATCATTTTGTCCACTTTAGAAACTTATATACATAAGAGCGTTAATCCATCACCTTGATATCCTTGTTCTCTGACCGACCATCTTTTACCCCTTTGTTTTTAGTGGGTTGGTAAAGAAGATTTATGAGTGTTTGGTTTATTTATTTTCTTCATGCACTCATATCTCGTAATTGTTGGACTAAAGTTGTTCTTGATAAGCATATTCTCTTTATCTTAGTTGTGTTCTAAATGATATATAGGGAGTGAGGATTCCATGTTTGTGCACATTGTATTCAAATGCAAACATTATAAATTGTGCACGAACCTTGGGGAGCTTTCTTATTTTATTTAGAGCACCATATCATTCTTATCATGATATCTTTGTTTGTCCAATTGGATCCTTGATTGCTTGCCTTATTTGTTGAAGCTCACTTCACCATGTTATCATTATGCAATCTTTGATCCTCAATATAGTTTGAATTCCTTCTAGTATTCATCATTGGATATGTGCATTTGATTCCACTCAAATTATGAGAAGTGCACACCTTGGGGAGGAACTCACATTATATTGGCCTTCTAAATTTTTCACCCATTTTGACAATCGATGCCAATGGGGGAGAAGTTTAGAGGGTTTAAGGGAACGGTTTTATACTTAAGTTTGGTTTGTGCTTAAGTGTTTGTCCTCTCATGCATTCCATATTTATATGTCTTGCATGGTTGTATATATATAGTGGAAATTGTCCCAAAGGTTAATCTTGACAATGTATGCAATGAATTCATGTTCATCACACGTGCATACATTGTGGGGGAGTTTTCTCTATATATATTGGTTCTACTCACATCCCGTGCATTCGTTGTAGTTGTGTGAGTAGAGCCGGTTTTGATATGGGCTAGTAGCTTTGTGTTACTTGAACATATCAAATACAACCTCTTGTATACAACTTATTCTCGGATAAGTTGCGTACTTGTTTCTAATATTCATTATATAAACCCTCTTATTGTGGTTGTCATCAGTTACCAAAATGGGGGAGATTGTAAGGGTATATTGCCCCTATGTGTGGTTTTGGTAATCAATGACAACCCCTAGGGACTAATGTTTTCATTGAGTTTATATGAAGGAATATTCCATAGGTACTACTTGTATTCCATGTGTTGGATTCAAGTATGGATGCCATGAAGATAAAGATACACCTTGTGTATTGGCATCAAGATCATCGATTTAAAGACATATATGTAATATGATCAAGAAGAAGAAACGAAGATGGAGTTCTAATGTGGAACTCAATATTAGCCATGCTCTATCTTATGTGAGTATGAGAAGATACAAGGTTGAGTTGGGCAAGTTCAAGATGAGCATCTTGAGTGGATCACATGCTTGAAGCTTGTCGTCCATTTGGTGATAATGGACATGTGAAGATATGCATCAATGAAGCTTTCCCATCATAGTGTATGGGGAGCATTTGTGAGTCTTCACAAAGCAACAATGATCAAGTGAGGCATTCCGGCTTGTGTAGAGCTTGAAGAGTTATTATCAAGATCAAGCGGGATGCGTAAGGCAAAGGTATGGCCTTGCTAGGTTTTCCTTTTACCGGTCTCAAGGTGGTTGTTGGGAGACCGGATTGTAGGATAAATAGCCGCACTATCAAGAGGGGCTTTCGGTTGAGTAACTTGATCACATCGTCTTAGGGAGCTCAATCCTTTGCATACTTTGCATATTCTTATTGCTTCTTGGTGTTTCTATGTGTAAGGTTCTTGAGCTTGTTGCTAGCTTTACAACAAGCCCAAGTTCATCGAAAACGGAGTTCGCATGCATCTTCTATTGCGTTTTCGAGGTTGGGTGATTTTACCGGTTATTCATGATATAAGGTTCTACCTTTTATATTTATGATAAATTTCCCTTCTACAGATTCTTGAGTTTGCACTTTCTATAGGATAGCATTTGTTGTTATCTTCCAAACGAAATTGGTTTCATTCGAATCGGAGTTCGGGAGCACTAGTTATTAAAGGAAAAGGAAAAAGGAAGAAAAAGAAAGGGCAGCCGGGCCGGGCGACTGGTCAGCCGGGCCGCACGCCGGCCCACCCGATCCGCACCGGGCGCCAACCGGACCGGGCGCCAACCGGGCCAGGCGCCGGCCCACATCTCCCTAGCCCGGCTCCCTCCCCGGCCCGACCAGGCGCCCCACCGGGCCGCCTCACCGTCGGATGGGCCCACGCGGCCTGGCACCCCCGCGCGGCCTGGGCGATTCGCTGCCCTGTGCGGCGCGCCGCCTTGCCCGGTTGCTGGGCCGGCCCGACCGGATCCCCTGCTGGGCTCCTTAGCGCCTGGGCCGGTCGGCCGGCCTGGCAGCCGGCTGGGCAGTTTTTTTTCTGCCCGTTTTTCTTGCCTTTCTCTTGTCTTTTTCCCCCCAACGGTTTTATTTTCTCCTAGCTATAAATAGACCCTTCTTCCACCTTGAGCAAGTTAGTTCTTCCCATTCTCTCTCCTCCATTGTTGCATTTGAAGAACTTGCTCTCCCCTTTGATTCCTCCAATCATTCTTGCTCATTCTTGAGGGATCTAAGAGAGGAGATCTAGATCTACACTTTCACCAATCCATTTCTTCTCTAAGTGAGGGAATCTCTTGGGATCTAGATCTTGGAGTCTTTGGTTGACTTTCCCCTTTGTTCTTCCTCTCCAATCTCATCCTAGCATTCGTTGCTTTGGTGGGATTTGAGAGTGAAGGACTTGAACACCTCTAGTGTTCTTGCTTTGCATCATTGCATAGTCTTGAGCTCTCCACCACGATTAGTTCGAGTGAGAGAACGTGAGCTTGTTACTCTTGGAGGGAAACCTCCTAGTTGGCTTGGCGGTTGGTGCTCTGGTGATCTCTTCAAGAAGATTGTGAAGAGGCCCGGGCTTCTCCTTCGTGGAGCTTGTGAAGTGGTTGTGGAGCTTGCCATCTCCGGAGCGGAGGAAAAGCTAACCATAAGGAAAGGGTCATTATCCTTCGTGGGTGTGGTTCGGAGAATAGGGTGAGCCTTCGTGGCGCGGGGAATCCTTCGTGGGACCTCCACTCCTCCAAACGTGACGTACCTTCTTGCAAAGGAAGGGAACACAGGAATACATCCTCGTCTCCGCGTGCCTCGGTTATTTCTATACCCGAGCTCTCTTTCCTTATGATAGCCATCGTGCTTGAAGTACATATATCTTGCTATCACTTGTGCTACATATATCTTGTGCCTATCTTGCTTAGCTCTAGTTGCTATTGTTACACTTAGTTGAGCTTAGCATATTTAGGGTTTGTGCTTGTAGACTAAACGTTAGTTTAATTCCGCATTCTTACAAGACAAATCCGTAAGAGTTTTTTAATTGCCTATTCACCCCCCTCTAGGCGACATCTCGATCTTTCAGGTTTCATGGTACAATAGAATATCCAAAACTCACCAAGCCACCTGGGAAACCGCAGGAATAGCCGATGCTTTAGCTTTATCACTGTCTCCCCTTGAGAAACATGAAAAACTTCTGAAAACCATCGGCTACTTTTGGTCTGACGCCTTGAATTGCTTCATGTTTGGCCATGGTCCCATGACACCAACCCTACTAGACGTGGCCATGATCACTGGTCTAGACATTGCATCCTCAAGCCCCTCTGCTTTTAGGCTACCAAAGGTCCCTTTCACACTCTCTTACAAAACCGAATGCACAAACTGGGGTGCTTATCTTCGGCGCCACATGAAAAACAAAGGCCCTGTAACAGAGAAAGAACACACGGCCTTCCTGAATTTCTGGTTGGAACACTTCATATTCTGTGGCCCTTCACTTGCTCCAACCAAGAATTACCTTTCCTTAGCCTATGAACTTGCCAGAGGCACCCATCTTGGCATCGACAAATTGTTCCTTGGAGAGGTCTATCGATATCTCCAACTAATGTCTGTCAAACTGTTTTCCCAAAAGACAGTCAAAACAGGAGGTCCCTGGTGGTTTATTCAGCTATGGGCTCAGCTGTATTTCCAGGACCATGTCCCAAACTTTCCACCTTTGGCCACTTGCACCTTTCCAGATACTAACGGGAAGCCAATCCGGTGCACTAGCTACAGCCAAGCTTTATATAGCCTTCCAGGTAGTAAACTGACCCTCAAGGAAGCATTGGAGTGGTTCAGAATTTTCTATCAAGGCCTGGACAATCCTCTCTTATTTCCTTATACAGAGTCTGAAAATTTTGAAAATCCAGTCTCCTTCAGGCTAGACAGCTTTGCCGATGACACCAGCACCCGACAATTGTTCTCCATCATGATCTGTCCCTGCTTCCTTCCAGTTGGCATGAGCACCTCAAACAGGATCATCAAACCTGGTTATGAGTCTTATCAGCCGGTCGTAGCAGCCCGACAATTTGGTCTTGGACAGGTATCTCCCCATTTCTTCCTTCACCACTTGACAGAGAGCAGAGCTGAGCTGCCGGTGTCCTTACTAGTCAGAGGTGTTACTCCTTCTTTGATGCTCTAGCCATCCCAATTCCTCACAACCTCTTTTTTACCTCATCAACCGATGGTTTTGAGACCTGGTGGTCGATGTGGAAGACCCATGCCTTCAGGAGAGCTCTGGGACCATTGCTGAAACAACTTGATGCTGAATATGATATCCCTGCAGAACAGGTACCACTACTCACGAATTAATCTTGATGTGGCTTACAATGATTTGCTTTTATAACCTTGCTCTGTCTTCTTGCAGCAACAAGACGGTCCAGAACCTGTAGATGATGACGGCTCCCCTTTCAGATTCCTCCCACCAGCTCCAGTGGTCCTCTTCTGCAAAAACTCACCACCTTTGAAAAAGGTTGTGATGCGAAGCCGACCGATGACGCCAAAATCGGCTTCCAAAAGCAGAGTATCTTCTGGGTCAGCTGCCCCCCGAGCCTCAGTCAAGGCGAGAACAGCAGTGAGGAAAGTAGCTGCCAGGAAGACCTTGAAGCGCCAAGGCCCTACTCCAGCTCAAGAAAGTTTGCACGTAAGTTGATCCATGCCTTGGCTGATTTCATCTGTCCTTCTAGGCTTCTGCAACATGCTTGTATTTCTTTTACAGGCCTCTACTGAAGAAAACTCCAGTGAGGAGACACAGTCCAGTCGAAGGGACTCGAGCTCAGGCAACTCTGGGAAAACCACCACACAGAGCCAGCCAGACTTGCCACCGTCGACTTCCAAGAAAAGTTCAACTCCTGAACCTGCTGTTTCCCAAACTCCCATCGAAGCAGGGCAGGGCAGTCTACGCACAAAGAGCCGATGCATCGAGAGAGCTCGCAAGGAACCGCAAGCCCCTTCATTAAACCAAGAGATTTCGAATGTAATTACCCTCCATACTCTCCTTGGCTCACATTTAATGCTAACCCATTGTTGTTCTCATCGGCTAACCACTTCCTTTGCAGACTGATGACACCTCTAGTGGGGAAGTCGAGGAGGTACTGATGCCATCCGCCACCCTGGACCTACAACTTCTATAAGTGTAGCTGACAAGGTTGCCAACTTGGCCAAGCCCGCAGCTGAAACACAAAAGCCGATCACCTCTTCATCGGCTGTTCCTCTGGTCTTAGGAGAGGTACAGTCCCTTCCCTTAGCTCTACCCTTCTCTTTTGCTGTATCCTGACGTTGTTCTTGTTGCTTGTCAGGGTTATGACATCTCAAGCTTGTTAACGTTCGACCCTGAATCCATCGAACCATCTACTTCCACAGCAAGTAAGGAGTCAGGACCCAGCGCTACACATGGTCAACTCCAGCATCTCAAGGCCCTGCTCTCCTCCTCTATTGAGACATTGGTTGAAGACCCCGAAGAAGTGAAGAGCATTCTTGAAGACATCCAGCCTCACCTCCCGGTGACGTTGCAGGTGAAACTCTGGCCAGTTGTGACTCCGTCTGCCTACAAGTCAAGGGTGAAATCGGCTCGTCAGAGAATCGACCTACGCCACGCCCAGCTTCCGTTGAAAGCCGATATAGCAGACAAATGTCAGCGGCTTAATGAGAAGAAGGCAGCTCTGGACGCTAAAACTGACACCTTTGTCAGCACTGTTGAACTTGAGACCTTGCGAAAGGAGTTGGAGGACCTTGAAGAGAGGGTCCGGGCAACCAAACAGCTCATCTAAGATAAGGAAGCTCTTATTGCCCACTCCCACGAGGAGGCAGAAGGCCTCAAAGCTGAATTGAAGACTGATCTGGCCGAAATACGTGCCCTGAACAAGCAGCTAGTGGCAGGCAAGGACGGAGATGACGAGGCCGAGATCGCCGAGGTGGATCGTGTTCGTGCTGACGCCCTCCATGCCCTCGAGGCATTCCTTCAGTAGAGCCTCTTTATGTAACCTGACAACTGTTCAATTGAGTTTGTTCCTCTAGAGTCGATGGCTGTGCATCGGCTTTTTAATCTGAAGTCGATGTCTGTGCACCGGCTGTACTTGTATCCTATTGTATTTTTTTTACTGGCCGATTTCGCGCATCGGCCCCATATTTCATTGTTCGTTACCCATATTAGGTGCCCCCCGAGCCGAATCTTTCAAGTTATTGAAGATATCGGCTCTCCAGGTATCCAATTCCAGGCACCTGGACATCGGCTTCGCCTGCCACGTCCTTGTAGCCTGACGCCGTCCGTGTGAGATCGTTCGCCTTGGTGTACTTTTAACCAAGCTATCATCAGGCTCCTCAGATGAGTATAATTTTGGCCGATTGCTGGAATCGGCCTCCTTGTTGATTGCATTACTCAATGAAGGCTTACAACGTAACTGCGCTCCCTCACAGGAGGGAGTCTCCCTACTACGACTACGTGACATGTTTGATGTGAGATCCTCGCTTTTTATTTTTTGGGGCCGATCGCAGGGATCGGCCTTGCCACGTATGTCGATGGATGTTGCTCTTGCTACTCTATCAGGCCGGTGGATAAGACCAGCCTCACCCCGTTTTTTGTAACTTCGATGCGTTCACAGCCGTCCAAACCGACTCCAGAGAGCGGCTCTTGGTCTTCCGAGTCCCAAATGTTCATGCCGGCTATTGAGACCTCGATCGAGTCGTCTGCATGCACGACTTCCACTTCATCTCCATCCCATTGTATCAGGCATTGGTGCATTGTAGATGGAATGCAGCAGTTGGCGTGAATCCAATCCCTCCCTAGCAGGACAGCGTAGGTGCCCTTGCTGTCGACGATGAAGAATGCTGTTGGGATGGTCTTTCGGCCTACGGTTAGATCCACGTTCAGAACGCCTTGCGTCCCTGATGCTTGGCCGTTGAAGTCGTTCAGCGTGACGTTGGTTTTGACCAGATCTGCGCTAGAGCGTCCCAAACGCCGTAGCATGGAGTATGGCATTATATTGACTGCTGCTCCCGTGTCAACCAACATCTTGCCGACAGGCTGCCCATTGATATAACCTTTTAGGTACAGGGCCTTCATATGTTTGTAGCCCTTCTCCCGTGGCTTTTCAAAGATGACTGGCCGTGGACCGCAGTCGAACTGTGCTATCGGCACTTCTTCGGTTCCTGGAGCACGAAACTCCGACGGAAGTGTGAACACCATGTTTGTGCCAGCCGATGTACCCACATCGGCTTTTGCTTGCTTGGGGCGCCATTCTTTCTTCTGTGGACGACTCTCCTCGTCCAAAGTTTGCTGAATTTTCATGGCCAGATCGGGCCACGCTTTCCTCAACGTGTGCAAGTATTGCGCTTCGGCTTGCTCCAAGCTACGTAACCGCTGAACCCTACGCTTCTGGGAGTGGCTGAGTCCATCAGGACACCACCTTGGCCGGTGATATCTGTCCTCTTCTTCACCTTCTGACTCCTCAAAGTCTTCATCTTGAGATGACTCAGCTCGTTTGTTCTGCGGTGGGAGAGGCCCTAGATGACAAGGGATTAACTTGTCAATGCCTATGGATTATAGGCTAGGGTTTAGTTAGAAGTAGAGGGCAAGTAGATCTCGAAGGTTTCAGCCGAAAAGTACTCGACGAATATGAAAACTAGGGTTTGTAGACAATGATTCGATGATCTTCTCGTCCCTCGACCCCCCCCTTTATATAGGTGGAGCCGAGGGATTCGTGCTATACAAGGATTACATAGTCCGGGACGGTTTCTAACTCATCCCGCCAGATTACAAATAACACTTCCTATTACAACTCTATCTTTTCCTTAAATACATCTTGGGCTCTCGAGTCTTCTTATTCTTCGGGTAGTGGGCCTTCAATAAACCCCGGGTACTATATTAGGCAGGCCCATTTGGGATGCCTATGTCGGTAGCCCCCGAGATTTTGCTTGAATCATAGAGTCAGGGAAAATCTCCACTGTTTATTTTTACTCGAAAGCTCTAACTTTCATACTTTTTCTCATAAAATTCTATATTGTACAGGGATATTGGTAGTTGGGGCTAGTTCATCTGACGGATCAGGTACTAGTTAACTGCTCTAGTGGCAATCCGCAAAAACCTACTTCAAAATCACGTCCCCGGACATGATTTCGGGATATCGGTGTAAACTTCGACGAGCGCCGCTTAAGGTCTTACCATTCCGTCGAGTCCCGGTTAAATTTATCGAGTACCTAACGCGTCCGTCGGGATTTTTCTTCGTATCCGTTGATACGGATAAAAGTAGCGAGCGCAGTCTTCGGCGATGCCACGCCCAGCAGAATAGGTCTGGGGTCTTACCTTCGCAATTTTGCGGCATTCGGAAATTGATCGCAACTTCGGCGTTCTGAGAATATATTGTCGAGTGCTTTTCCGGCTGTTGGAATGGCACATTTTATTGAGTCAAATATGACTTATATTGCTTTCCCGATGGGAGTATATGGAGAGTTAATGATAACTCGAAATATATTCTCTTGCTTGTTCTATTTTTCCTTTGTCAATTTCATCGGGCACGCGAACAGCGTTCCCGATGGGAGTAGCCCCCGAGGCTACAGCCAAGAACTTGTGCTTGGTTGTAGGCTCAACATTTTAGTCCACCTTGTCACTATATTGCCATTATCTCTTGATATTCTTTCCTCCTTCTTCTCTCTTTCTTTTTTTTTTTTTTTTTTATCGGATGCGCGAACAGCGCTCCCGATGGGAGTAGCCCCCGAGGCTACAGCCAAGAACTTGTGCTTGACTGTAGACTCAACATTTTCTATATTTGCCATTGTCGAAATTTTTCTTTTTTCAAAGTAGCCCCCGAGCATTTGGGCAAAAACTTGTTTCTGACCAAAGGCTCCCGATGCATTCAAATAACTTATCCTGTCGCCATTCTCCTTTCTCTTGTCGACATACTTTCCCTTGTCAAATTTTCTTCAACTCTATCACTGGTCGATATTTTTCTCGCTTTGTGGGTCCGTCGTTCCCACCATATTGACACGTCGTGCAAGTGGGGGACACACGTCCTCCGCTTTTTCTCGGTGCTCGTGCGGTAACGCTTGTCCCGAGTAAAAATACTTTTTGCCCTTGTAACCGGAAGATCAATTCTCACCACACGATTTCCTCATCCAACGGTACAACCGCTTCACCCAATTCTTATATAAACCTGTCTTCAACCTCCGTTCATCCCTCGCTTGCGCCGCTCACCTGTTCCTCTTCGCAAATCTTCCTCTCGCGCCCAATCTTCGCCGATTTCCCGCTCTCGCATACATTGCTCAACCCGCTTCCGTGGATGCCGCCGCGTGCGCGTTTGACCCGCCACAAGCACTCCGCAGTCCGCGATGGCCGCCGAAGATTTTGAGTGGGAGAGATCCAAGATCTCCAACCAAGACTCCAACCCGATGAAAAGGCTTGGCCCGATGAAGAAGGAAGGCGCCATCCGCTTTCCCGATGAAGAAAGCTATCCCAAGCCTCCAATGGAGTATCGGGTTAGTTTCGTTGATCATCTTATCCGCGGCCTCTCTACCCCAATCCATGATTTCCTCCGCGGTCTTCTCTTTGTCTATGGGATTCAACCGCATCATCCGACCCCCAATTCCATCCTTCACATTTCTATTTTTATCACCCTTTGCGAATGCTTTCTTGGAGTTGCTCCTAATTGGGCTCTTTGGAAACGCATCTTCTCGCCTCCGCCGCAATGGCTCCCACAACGTCACTTATAACATAGGTGGCGTTGTTATCCGTATTCGTACCGATGTCGATTATTTCGACGTCAAGTTTCCCGATTCTGTCCAAGGATGGCGCAAGAAGTGGCTTTACATTCACGAAGAAAGCGCCAACTCCGTTGAGCACAACATAATTCCCTTCGACGGAGTGCCAAAATTCAGCGCCGTCGCTCCCGGGATGCCGAAGCTTCGAGGAAGAGAAAAAGGCGACAGAGGCGCTCATGTCTCGCATTCGCCAGCCTTCAAAATACTCGAGGCGAGGAGCTATCCGGTGTTCAAATCACTCGCTTACTTCCTTAGGATTAGAGTGCAGCCTCTTCAGGCTCGCAAAAATCCCCTGTGGACGTACTCTGGTGAAAATGACGCCAACCGAATCTCCGGTGACCTTTCCACCAAGGACTTGGAGAAGT
The DNA here is from genome assembly GCF_022539505.1 of Lolium rigidum. Classification (NCBI taxonomy): domain Eukaryota; kingdom Viridiplantae; phylum Streptophyta; class Magnoliopsida; order Poales; family Poaceae; genus Lolium; species Lolium rigidum. The sequence goes on from NC_061508.1 coordinate 138,649,535, forward strand.
TGGTTCGAAGGCTTTCTCGCCCGGGCAAAGATCCGAGCTTCCTTCTTCTTGTCGTGTGGAACCATACAGCTCCACCAATCCACTCCCCAAGGTATTTTGTCTTTCCGCGTTTTTATCTTGTTGCACCTTTTTTCTTGCATCTCATTGTACCTGTCATGTCTTTACTTTTTCTTTGGTTTCTATTTTTTCGAGATCATCCTAGTACAACTTCCCTTCCTCCTCTTCCCGAGGGTGGAGAGGTCGAAGAAATGACCATCGTTGCCGACGATACTCGTGGCTCTTCCGTTCCCGAAAGTGAAGTTGCGGGTTCTCACAAATCCGCGGCTTCTCACGAGAGAGAGGCTGAGTCCGAGGCCGCTGAGTCGACCGAATCCCTTCCTCCCGCTCGTTTCTCCGAAGAACAAGAGGAAAAGGATCGAAGTCGAGGATTCCGGCATTTCTAAGGTCGAAGAAGTTGTTCCTTCGGATCCGAAGGCAGCTTATGATCCTTATTTTGAGTCCCTCATCAGCTCGTAAGTCAATTTTATCTCTCCTCCTTTTTTGATGTACTCGAAAGGTTTAACTCTGTCTTGCTTTTTATACTGTCGATTTTTGTTTACTAGTGATGAGGAAGAAGTACCAGTTACTGACGTAGCTCCTCGGACCAGCACGTCACGTACTGTGCTTGTTTCAGACACGTTAGTTGAAGGAGATGAAACATCGTCTCCCCAACAAAACGTCGTCACTACTACTCCACCGTCAAGCCCCCTTGTCCCTTCGCCAAAAAGGGCAAGGGTTGAAATGGTCGTTGAGCCTCCTCCTCAATTGGGCAGCTCTTCGTCGCAGCTCTTAGATGATGTAAGTTTATCGAGATCTATATTTCCTCTATTTTGCTTTTGCGGACCCTTACTCTTGTAATGCCGAAGTTTTTCCCCTTCTTACTTTTTTCTTTGACAGCCTATGATCAAGGATCTCATCCGCATCGGGTCCCAATTTATTGGGTACCGCGAGTATGCCAGCAGAGCCGAAGGTAACAACTGTTGTACTTGCTGTTTTTCCTTGAATTTTTACTCCTTCTGTTTGTCGCTATTTTGAATCTTTCTTCTCTTTCTTTTCCTTTCTCAACAGAAAAACTTGCAGAGGCTAACAAACGTGCCGAGACACTTTCTCGGAATCTTGAGAAAAGTGAAACGGCTCGCAAGAAGGCTGAACTTGCCGCTAGCGAAGCCAGAGCTGAAGCTGATGATGCCAAGGCAAAGGCTGCTAGTGTCGAAGAATTGCAGCAAAGGCTCAAAGATGCTGAATCTGCCTTGCACGAGCAAAAATCTGCACAGGTTGCACGAGAACAAGGGATCATCAAGCGCTTGAATTCGCAAAGTCGACGCACGCTGAGTAATATCGCTTGTCCCTTCTTTTTTGTTTGTACTTCTTGTTTCTTGGTTTTCGACTAACATTCTGTTTTATGTGGCAGCTCAAACCAACCAAGATTTTGATCTGGAGAAATCTGTCAATGACCCTCTCCTTGACGCACTTTCTCTTCTAGAGTCCCATGGACGCGAAATTCGTGAAGGTGTGGCCAATGCCAGTGGGGCTTTGTCGGCGTTGTTCCCCTACTTCTTCCCGAAGAAAGAGGAACCTTCGACTTTCCTTGACCTCGCCAAGATGTTCAATACATCAGAAGATCTTGGGCTGAAGCTGCGCCATGAGAACATGAAGGTAGCGGTTGAAAATACTGTTGCTCTGGTTGCTGACAGTCAGCAGACTCTCGACTGGACGAAGGTTGGCGACACCGATCTGATAGAACAGTCGAGGTGGAAGTCACTGATGAAGGCGGCCAAGCCCAATACGAAGAAAATCTTGGCGTATCTCGGGATCCAGCCAACGTCGACTCCTAGTTCGTCAAGGCCGGAGGTCTAGTTGCATGCCTCTGTTTTTCTTTTGCTTCTTTTGCTCTTGTCGCCAAAGTAGTCTTTTGGCGACACGTATTTCCCTAGCCCCACTGTAGGGCCCTTGTAATTATTCTCGAGAGATTAATGAAGAACTCTATCTTTGCCTCGTTTTTTAATGTTGTTCTCGTTTTAAATTTCAGTTGATATTTGATAACTATACTCCAATTCCTACTCCTTCCAATGCTTCGCCTTCTTCCCGCGCGGAGAGAACCGCTATCGATACCGCACTCGTCGATGATACCCTCGTCGCAAGAATTGAATGATCTTCGACAACAACTTCAGTATGCGAAAAAGCAAACACTTGTGATGATGGAGCAGTCTCGTAAATCATCTGAAGCCGAAAAAGTTGCCCTTCAGCAGGTCCATGAGGCTATGGCTGCTAAGGAGATTGCTGTTTCTGAAGCTGAAAAAGCGGTCACTCGAGAAAATTTCATGCTCGAGTTAATGAATGAAGCCAGTGCAGATATGTCGGGTATGTTTGTCTCGTCTTGTGATATCTTTCATCTTCATGCTATTGTCTCCTAAAGGTTGTCCCTTTGTTGTGTTGATAGGTGCCTTTATTGATGTCGCTGCCGAGGAAGAGAGGGTAAACACTAGGACAAACCTCCTTGTCAATCTTTCCTTGGACCATGGTTCTTTGTTTTGGGCCACTCCGGAGAGGACCCGCCAAATTATCAGATTTCAGGATCGTACCTCTCAAACCCGTGATTTCCTTCACTTCTGTACCAAAACCTTATCTATGGTTTACAACTCCATGTTTCCTCGGAATGTCCCACCAAAAACTCTTCCTGAATTGATGGAAAGATTCAAGGATGCTCGCAGGATCCACGATTTTGTCAAAGCACAACTGGTAGCTGGTGCCAGATTTGCTCTTATCATGCTCCAGATCTGTCACTCAAAGCTTGACCTTGCCCAAGTTGTCGAGAGGGTTCATCAAAAGGTAAAACGCCGGAGAGTTGGTGTTGATAGGATTAACACGAAGGTTACACCTATAGCCGAAGAAATGATTGAGGACCTTCTTCGGATGGATGCCGACTTTTTTGCCGATGGCCATTATGCCGACTTTCTTGGTGCTGCTCCTGAGGAGAACAGAGTTACTCTTGACGACATACTCGAATCAAGACTAGTTATTTGCTTCTTGTAGAAATTTCTTCTTTGTAGTCCATGACCATATTGTAAAGCAACCATTATATTTCTATGTTTGCCTAGCCCCGAGTGTTTCGGTGACTTTTTCTATATTTGTATATTTGCGAGGTTGTGGACCAAGGCATTTATATATTGAAGGCGAGTATGAGCCCCCGAGCTTTTATTGAGTACTATTTTGTATTTTTATTGACTCACGAGGTATTTGAATACCAAGGCAAGATTTTTTCTTCTTTTATCGATGAACTATATTGAAATTCGTCGGAGCGATGACTTTGGTCGCGTTGACAAAGAAAAAGGTGATATAGCCACTATCTTTATTATATTGCAGCACCGCGAGCCCGCCTCATTAAAAACCTTCTCCGGCCCCACTCGGTGCCCCGAAAAAGGAAAAGAGTGCGTCTGAAAACTCGCGGGCGTTTCAGTACATTGAAGTTTTACAAGGACTATATTTCGACTCTAGGCGTAGAACCGCCCGAGTTGCGCCACGTTCCGGGGGTTTGGCTCCTCCACCCCCGTCTTCTTGTCCTTTATCCCGTATGCTCCTCCTCCGATTACTTCCGTGACGATGTAAGGGCCGAGCCACGTGTGACTCGAGTTTTTCATGACTTTTTGCGTGAGCCGAAGAACTAGGTCGCCCACCTGAAAAGATCTTGGCCGCAAACGTCGACCTGTGGTAATTCTTCAAGTCCTGTTGATATTTGGTTACTCGAGACAATACTTCATCTCGAGCTTCATCAAGTGCGTCCACATCATCTTCTAATGCTTGTCTCGACGTTTCTTCGTCATACTCCGCGACACGTGGAGAGTTGTGCTCTATCTCGATCGGTAGTATCGCTTCTGCTCCATGTACCGTGAAAAACGGAGTTTCCTGTGTCGCTGTATTTGGAGTTGTTCGGATGCTCCACAACACACTTGGTAGTTCTTCAGGCCAGTGTATGTCGAGCTTTTTCTAGTGGTCCTAGCAAGCGCTTCTTGATGCCATTGCAGATGATGCCATTGGCTTTCTCGACTTGCCCATTGGTTTGAGGATGTGCAACTGATGCAAAGTTCAGCTTGATACCCACCTCTTCGCAATAGTCTTTGAATTCATTGGACGTGAAGTTGCTGCCGTTGTCCGTGACGATGCTCGTGGGGCACTCCAAACCTCGAAGACGAGGTCTTTTATGAATTTTACTGCAGATGCTCCGTCTGGTGAATTTATCGGCTTTGCTTCTATCCACTTTGTGAATTTGTCGACAGCTACTAGCATGTATTCCTTTCCTCCGGGCGACGATTTGTGTAACTTGCCAACCATGTCGAGTCCCCATTGTGCAAAGGGCCATGACAAAGGTATTGGTGCTAGCTCGCTGGCCGGAGAGTGAGGTTTTGCGGCAAACCTTTGACACGCGTCGCAAGTTCGTACTATGTCCTTAGCGTCCTCTATTGCTGTCAACCAGTAGAATCCTGCCCGAAAAACCTTGGCTGCGATAGCTCGACTACTTGCGTGGTGGCCACATATTCCTTCGTGTACGTCCTTTAGAATTATTCTTCCTTCTTCGGGTGTAACGCACCTTTGCAAGACGCCTGAAATACTTCGCTTATATAATTCTCCTTTAACCACCGTGAAAGCTTTGGAGCGTCGGATTACTCGCCTTGCCTCAACTCGGATCATCCGGTATTTCTTTCCCGAGGATATATGATATGTACGGCTGCATCCATGGTATCTCGTATTACTAGGACCAGGTCTTGCTCTTCTTCTTCTTCCTCTTGCTTCTCCTTGATAGCCCCCGAGGGTTTCTTCTCCTTCTTTTTTGATTTTGTCGTCTCGGTGGATCTCTCTCGTTATCTCCTCCCAAAATACACCTGGTGGGACCGCAAGGCACCGCGACCCGATGTTTGCAAGAACGTCGGCTTCGTCGTTGCTCAATCTCGCTAATATGTTTTACTTCGCATCCATCGAACAATTTCTCGAGCTCATTGTACACCTCCTTGTATGCCATCATGCTATCATTGACTGCGTCACATTGGTTCACAACTTGCTGAGCTACCAACCGTGAGTCGCCAAAGATTTTTAGTCGAGTTGCTCCGCAGCTTTCGCTATCTTCATCCCGTGTATGAGAGCCTCATATTCCGCTTCATTGTTAGATGCGTTGGGGAACGTCATACGAAGGATGTACTTCAACTTGTCGCCTTCGGGTGATATGAGTACTACTCCTGCGCCGACCCCTTCTAGCCTCTTGGACCCATCGAAATTCATAGTCCGGGTTCTCGATAAATCCGGGGTCCTGTATTTTGCAACTCCATCCACTCGCGATGAAGTCCGGTAGTATTTGCGACTTTATTGCTTTTCTTTTTTCATACGTGATGTCCCGAGGGGAAAGTTCTATTCCCCAAAGGGAGACACGACCCGTAGCTTCGGGTTGTTCAAGTATATTTGACAAAGGAGCTTCATTGACCACTATGATCGGGTGTGCCGAAAAATAGTGGCGCAATTTTCGTGCTGTCGTGAACACTCCATATGCTAGCTTTTGGTACTGAGGGTACCTTTGTTTCGAGGGCGACAAGACTTCGCTCACGAAGTATACCGGTCGCCGCACTCCATGGATTTTCCCTTCTTCTTCTCTTTCGACAACTAACACCGTGCTAACCACTTGGGGCGTGGCTGCAATATACAGCGAGAGAGGTTCCTTTTCCTTAGGAGCCACTAAGATTGGAGGTGTCGATATTTTTCGCTTTAGATCTTCGAAAGCTCGATCAGCTTCTTCGTTCCACTGGAATTTATCTCCTTGCTTTATCAGCGCATAAAATGGTAGTGCTTTTTCTCCTAACCTGGCGACGAATCTGCTCGTAGCCGCGACTCGCCTCGATTAGCTGCTGTATTTCTTTCAACTTTGTTGGCTTCCTCATTGATACTATGGCTTGTATTTTGTCGGGATTTGCTTCAATCCCTCTTGCTGAAACTAGAAATCCCGTAAGTTCTCCCGCTGGGACCCCAAAAGAACACTTCGTCGGGTTCGGCTTGAGGCGGAATTTGTCGAGGTTGTCAAAAGTTTCTTTGAGATCCTCGATCAGCGTTGCCCCCTTTTTTGATGTTATAACGACATCATCGATGTATACTTGCACGTTTTTCCCAATCTGTGTTGCTAAACACTTCTGCATCATCCTCTGATATGTTGCTCCCGCATTTTTTAGACCGAAGGGCATTGTCTTGTAGCAAAACACGCCGTAAGGTGTAATAAACGCTGTCTTGGCTTCATCATCTTCTTTTAGTCTGATCTGGTTATAACCCGAGTATGCATCCAAAAAGGAAAGACGTTCACAACCTGCCGTGGAGTCGATAATTTGATCGATCCTTGGGAGGGGAAAGTGATCCTTAGGGCAATGTTTGTTGAGACACGTGAAGTCGACGCACATGCGAAGGACTCGTCGTGTTTTTCTTTGGCACCATCACCGGGTTAGCTACCCATGTGGCTTCTGTAGATATCTCTCCGATAAAACCAGCTTCCTCTAGTCGATTTATTTCGATAGCATGGATTTGCGGTTTGGTTCCGAAAACGCCGCAAAGGTTGTCCGATTGGTTTCGCCGTTGGATCCAAATTTAGGTGGTGCTCGGCAAGTTCCCTGGGTACTCCCGGCATGTCAGCTGGACACCATGCGAAGATTTTCCAGCTTCTCACGGAGGAACTCGACGAGCGCGCTTTCCTATGCGATATCCATGTTGTTTGCAATGGATGTCGTCTTTTTGGATCTGTCGGGTGAATCTGCACCTCCTTAGAATTTTTCTCTGTGTTGAAAGTTGATTCTTTATTTGGCCTTCCGACGTCTGGCAGTACGTCGTAATCAGTCATACTCTTCGACGCCAAGTATTCCGCTTGCATCCCGAAGGTTTCTGACAATCGATGGAAATCCTTGTCGCACTTATCAGCTAAAGCAAAACTCCCTTTGACCGTGATTGGTCCCTTGGGTCCAGGCAATCTCCATAACGGGTATGTATAGTGTGGTACTCGCCATAAATCTAGCGTATGCTGGTCGTCCCAACAAAGCGTGGTACTGCGATGGGAAATCCACGACTTCAAACTCCGAGCTTCTCGATTCTATAATTTTCTCGGGTTCCAAACCGAACGTCGAGGTTGATCTTCCCCAATGGGTAACTTGGTTTCTCCGGTGTGATGCCGTGGAACCTTGTGTCACGTTGGCTTTAGGTTTGCTAAGGATATGTTCATCTTCCTCAATGTATCCGCATACATGAGGTTTAGGCTGCTTGCCACCATCTATGAATACTCGAGAAACGTCAAATCCTGCGATAACCGCCGGCGGAATGAGTGCTGACCGCCCCGGTCGAGGAACTTGCTGCGGGTGGTCCGCTATGGTGAAGCCGATGTCTTGTCCCGACCAATTGAGGTACTCAACTGTTGGTGGAGGCATTTTCTCTCGCCATGAACACCTGTCGCGAGATTACTTTTTGAGCTCTATTGGATGGCCTTCCCTTCGAATCATCGACACCTGCTCCGTTGGAGTTAGGATCAACATAGGGTGGTGGTGCTTGGTGCTGCCGCTATTCCGAGCCGGTGTTGATTGCCTTCGTAATCGCGGGAGGTGGCGGTAGATGAATTTCGCTCCTAGGCTCCCGAGGGTTTCTTCCGTGCTGCTCGTGCGTGAGCGTTTTCCGCACATCCGAACATTGCTTGGAAATTTCGACAATCTTTCCGCAGGTGTCCTGACTGTCTTTTCCCATTGCTATCGAGGAAAAAATGCATCCGGCACGGTCCGTTCAGCATTTCTTCGGGAGACATAAAAGGTCGTGGAAACCTTGGCCCACTATTTTGCCTCGTTACGGAGTCGTCCCTATTATCGCCTCGCTGCTCATTGCTTCTCTCGATAATCATCTCTCGTTGCTTGCTCCTGTATTTGACCGAAATCCTCGCCGAAATTTGCCCCGGGGCGTCGTAATTCGGATACCGCCGAGGAAATCGTCGCCTCGTCTGATAATTTCGACTACGGTCCTCCTATGGCGACCTGTGTCGTTTATTGTGGACAGCGTCTTCTCCGTCTGCCCATCTATTTGCTATCTCCATCAACGCGGATACTGTTTTTGGATTGGTCCTTCCCAAGTCCTCGACAAAATCTCCGCGTCTGATTCCTGCGACAAACGCATCTATTGCTCTCTCGTCAGATATATTTTCTGCCGAGTTTTTTATGATGTTCCACCTTTGGATGTATTTTCTCATTGACTCATCCGGCTTTTGTCGACACGCCCTCAACTCTTCCAACGATGCAGGCTTCTTGCATGTGGATCTAAAGTTCTTGACGAAAACGTCCTCGAAACTTTCCCAGCTGTCGATGGATCCTGGCGGAAGTTTTTTGATCCAAGATCGAGCGGCTCCACTTAAGTGCACCTGAATACTTTGCATTGCTGTTGCTCTAGTTCCTCCAGCTTAGCTTCACCGTCTCGAGGTAATCAATTAACCAGTCCTCCGGGTCTTGCAAGCCGTCGAACTTTTTGAAGTGATCGGGTAACTTGAATCCCGAGGGGACTCGAGTTTTTCGGACTCTTCTCGTGAAGCACCGGTAGACCACACATATCCTCGTCATTAAGCTCCGGGGACTGCCGATGATCTCTTCTGCTTTGTCTTGCTCTATCGACCCTCGCTTGTGCTCCTGTGTCTCTTGCTCCACTTGGTCCTTCCGGAGCTGCCGCCGTTGCTGCCGCAGGTCGTGGACTATTTTGCCTTGCTCGCTCCTTCGGGAGGCGTTGCTACGAACGCTGTCCCCATAGCTCCAACTCCTGCCAATGCCATGTTGTATAATGTTTCCCTTGGATCTCCTGGGGCGGCTTGGATGCGAGGATGTAAGCTTGTGTCGCCATATACCCGAGCTTCCGGTGTCTTAGGGATAATATTTCCTCTTGTATCTATCGTCATAAAGGACATGTCGAGGTTTTGAACCAAGTACTCTCTTTCGCTTCGGGTATGTGTTGTAGCCTTGATCTTCCTCTCGTTCCGAGCCTCCCCGTGGCTATCACCCGAAACTCTAGATTGTCCACTTAGATCCGCCCTTCTCCCTGCCGGATGCGAAGCTGCCTCCTTTCTCCCTGTTTAGCTCAGCTGTCTGTTTTTCTATTTCTCGGGCAGTTCGTGCGAGCATATATTGATAAGCTTGCAGTTCTTGAGCTGTAGCTGTTGTCGTCATTGGTTCTCGAACCATCTATGGCTTTTGCCGCTCTATCCCGGGCTGCTCGTGGAAGTTGGACTCGACGCGTGGTGTGGGCCCGACGTATTTAGTGCCCATACCTCTCCTTAGATCCGAGGGATCGACAAAAGGATTTCCCAATTGATCGAAAGCCTCCGATGTTTCCTCTTGATCTTCGATAGCATAAATCTGATGATATTTTGTACTCAGATCTATGTTGGGTTTGGTGACATCATTGTTGAGGTTGATGAAGACCTTGCCCACTGTGAGAGATTTGTCGACGAAGTCGTAACTGTCGACATCGCTTGAGCCATCGCTTATATATGAGTCCGCAGATGACCCAACCGATGCGTTGCTGAAGATCTTGGCGAGTTTCTCTCTTGCTCCGGTGCTGACGTAGCGTGTTGCCGAAGTTTCTTCTTCGACTCGGTTGATGATGCATAGCTTGAAAATTCAGAATCGACCGCCGACGATCCCGACGAAATCGGAATTTCGACACGATACGATCCTTCTTTCTTGACGCGAAAGTGGAACCTTCCGAACGTCATCTCCAAGGGCTCCGCCAGATACGCATATGCATCCAAACGGGAGGGTGGGTGAGGAACAAAATCAACGGGACCGGTAGCGATCCGTTTACCTCGATCCATAGTGTTGCTCCCGGTTGACGATGTCGAAGATCTTGAACGTGCCATCGAGATCGGATCCTTACGCCTCTAATTCCCACGGACGGCGCCAATTGACAAGGGATTAACTTGTCAATGCCTATGGATTATAGGCTAGGGTTTAGTTAGAAGTAGAGGGCAAGTAGATCTCGAAGGTTTCAGCCGAAAAGTACTCGACGAATATGAAAACTAGGGTTTGTAGACAATGATTCGATGATCTTCTCGTCCCTCGACCCCCCTTTATATAGGTGGAGCCGAGGGATTCGTGCTATACAAGGATTACATAGTCCGGGACGGTTTCTAACTCATCCCGCCAGATTACAAATAACACTTCCTATTACAACTCTATCTTTTCCTTAAATACATCTTGGGCTCTCGAGTCTTCTTATTCTTCGGGTAGTGGGCCTTCAATAAACCCCGGGTACTATATTAGGCAGGCCCATTTGGGATGCCTATGTCACTAGACGCTTGAAAACTGAAACTTCTCCAGCGTCCCTCTTCTGCCGTCTACACTCCGGGCAGTTGTCGATTGTGGGCAATCGGCTCATTCCTGAATCCCAGCAGTGCTTAAAGAAAGGACAGTCCCAGTGTCTATCCATGTCCTCCTTCTCCCTTGACCTCCCCTTAGCGCGGCGCTCATATCCTTCGTCGTCTCTATCATACCGACGATATCTTCCATTGGCTACATCAGACCGACGATATCTTTCGTCATCTCTGTCGTAGTGCCGACGTCGGTCATACTGATGCTCATATTTGTTAAGGATATGCGTGGAGAGTGGTCGTTGATATCGCACGCTTCTCATTTGTTCCTCTGTGAGGTACCGCTTGTCGTCATACCGGGGCTGGTCGCGTGGGCCGGCCTCCTCCTTTTCCTTGCCGCGGGAGTGACTGCTTTCTTCTTTATCCTTGCCATGACGGTGTACAGTCCCTGCCATGTTAACATCGAACGAGAAATCTAGCCGACGCCTTGCGGAGTGATTGAGTTCCACCATGTTGACGCCATGGAACAGATGTGTGTCCACTTTCATGGCAAACTGCCCAAAGATCAATCGGCCTTGTTCTATCGCCGCTTGGATCTGCCGACGAAACTCTTTGCAGTCATTGGTGGTATGGATGAACGAGTGATGCCACTTGCAGTATGGTCTCCCGTTCATTTCTTGCGCCGTAGGGATTTTATGGCCTTCGGGTAACTTCAGCTGTTTTTCCTTAAGCAATAGATCAAATATCTGCTCAGCTTTGCTCACATCGAAGTCAAACCCTTTTGCAGGCCCTTGTGGTTTTACCCATTTGCGGGACACGGGAGTTGCCCCCGAGCCCATTCAGCTACGGCCACCTCCGGGTCTTCTGCGGAATCTTCGACTTCTTCTATCTCGACCAGGCCTACCGGACGCTTGAACTTGTCCTGGTACAATTCAGGGTGCCGCTGCTCATACGATGTGAGTTTCTGGACCATGTGCGACAGTGAACTGTACTCTACGTGGAAAGCCAGCTCCTTGATCGGTGTTGCGAGGCCCAATGCTGCCAGATCGACTGCTTCTTTTTCAGTTAAACGAACCGAATAACATCGGTTCCTGACAGTCCTGAAACGTTGAATATATTCTGACACCGTTTCTCCCCGCTTCTGCCGCACCTGCGTTAGATCGGCAATGCCAGCTTCGGTAGCTTCTGAGTGATATTGCACATGAAACTGCTCTTCCAGCTGCTTCCACGTCCGGACTGAGTTTGGTGGCAACGAGGTGTACCACCCAAAGGCTGATCCCGTGAGAGATTGTGCAAAAACCTTACACGTAATGGATCTGATGCTGAAATCATGCCCAGCTGTGCCAAATATCGGCTCACGTGCTCTATTGAGCTGGACCCTTCTACTCCATTGAATTTTGAGAATTCAGGGAGCCGATACTTTGGTGGCAGCGGGATCAAATCATACTCGTCGGGGTACGGCTTGGAATAGCCAATTGTTTTCCTCTTCGGCAGGATACCGAACTGATCTCTCAAGATTGTACTGATTTGTTCCATGGTATGAGCTGCAGGGACCGAGCTCTCATGACTCGTTCCGGTGGCATACTTAGCTAGCCACGCCTGTTTATCGGCGTCTGCTCCAGAAATCCCTGCTGGTGCAATCTGGTTCGTGCGCGCCAAGGTATTGCAGTCCGGCACGTATGTGCACACGTACCCATGTGGGATCTCCTTGGGCGGCTCATACAGGAATTGGCAATCGCCAGGATCGACTCCAACCTTGTAGACGACGTACGCCGGTGAACCCTGTGGATCTGGAGCTGCAAGCGCGAATGGCAGCGACGGTCTGGTCTGGAACGGTAGTTCTCCTTGGTGTGTCCCTAGGGTAGGTCCTGACGGAGAGTACTGATGCTTCATGATTTCCTGCACCACACAAACCGCAACGCGCTCGAAAGCGTTCACCAAGCTCTCAGAATGACGGTGTAGAGAATGAGCCACCATGTAATTAATTTCCTGGCGCAGAGCTCTGGTGCGTTCCTCTGAAGAGGTAGACAGGTCCATTTCATCAAGAACGCCTTCGGGGGAGAACCCTTTCCACCTGATGCCATGTGAACGGGTCTTCATGAAGGAGCCGATGAGATCGGCTTCCAAGATGGCTTTCATCTCATCATACTTCTTCTTGTGCTCCTCAGGCAGATCTGCGTACGTGACTGGTTCGCCCACCACCTCATCGGCGGCTTTTGACATGGCTGCTGTAGATGTCGACGTAGTTGTTGTTGTAGAGCGTCCCACCGGGCGTGCCAGAATGAGTTGCCTACCAAAACCCACCGGCGAGCAGCGACGGGCAACACGGAGAGCCGGGAGGCTCCCAGGACTGCTGGTGGATCCTGGTCCCTCGGGCAACGGCCCGCAATGCTCCGGCACACGTCCTGGCGGTTGCGAGGGCGTGCCACCTGACCTATACCTGGTCAGGAAGGTGATGGATTGCTTCGACTAGTTTCATGCATGGCAAACACGTAAACATTAAATACGAGCCCCGATCGGCTCTTAGGTTGCCCTGTGGATCGGCTCAAAGAGCCGATTACCCCATGGTTCACGTTAGATTTATAATGACATGGGGATCATGCTTTATCAATATCAAGTTAAACTAATCTACGATAGTCTAGGGTTTTCACCGCATAATCGGAACATCCTACGCGTAATTGAGCCTAGCAAATACGTAAGATGATGAAAAACTAGCCCTAAAGAGGCCTAAAAACCAACATGAAGTTGATCCCCGGAACAATCCCTCTAGGACTTAATAAACCACACCTTACGCACTACCGGATCGTTCAACCCGTTTGTAAGGCCTAACCATGTGGATATCAAACCAATCCTTGAAGAACAAGGAACAACTATAACGGATCAGATCTACTAAATAAAGAACAAGCAAGATGCTGCCCTTACACCTAAGATAGGTGTAAGGGCAGCTAGATATCGAGGGGTAGCGTAGCTAAGCAAGTATATCATGAAAGCATCGACGTCAGCCCCAAAACATCTACGATAAGGGTGTTGCTCGCCATCAAAAAGGCTTCAGCACGAGCAACACCAACGACGAATAAACTGATAGGCAGCATGTTGCTTACCCGGGAGAAACCCTCGAAACAAGGGGTGGCGATGCGCCTAGATTGATTTGTTGTGAACGTGATCGTCCTCCTTTCTCAATAACCCTAGGTACATATTTATAGTCCGTGGACTTTCTATCTTGGGAATAAACCCAGCTATATACGACTAAAGTCTATCTATTAATTCTAAACATAACACGTAATCTACCATAAAATACAGATACACGGGCAATCTAGCCCAAACTCACGCACAAGGCCGATTCAGAGACACTTCATATGCATGTCCTCTAAGCCCATCTTCGATCACGGCCCATCTCCGGACTTGGTTAAAATCTGGTGATAACAGAGGCCGGGTGTAATTTCTTGTCAAAGAAAAAGTGCCATTATCGAAGAAAAAACCCGCGCTATAGGGCTCTTGTTGGCATTATTGCTCACATATATTCCATCCGACGAAATCTCTATCACGTTGCCGCAGGATGCGACGACATGAATAAACAAAAAGGAAACAAGAACTATAAGCAAACAAAATCCCAATATATTAAGTCTCAAAAAATGTTAATATAAAAATCATATAAATATCTGAATATGTGTCGGACACTACGAAATAAAATTAGATATCTATTAGCTTAAAGTCTACGAATATAATAACCGTCTTAAAGTAAAATGTCATATATGTATTTGGTATTATGAATACTAATAATTTTTCTATATTTTTGTTAAACTTTACAAGCTATAACTTCGACTAAACCTAAAACCATGAAGTAAGTAAAAACAAGGTATTGTTTATCTATGTCCCAGTTGAGAATTTCTTAAGTCTAAGTCAACTCAAAAAGCGTTAATACAGTTTAAAAAATTACAACTGGAATGAGTTGTATTTTTCTATTTTTTTGGGTGACTAAGACTTATGACATAGAAAATCCGGAGTGTATTATACCAACCGCACTTTCCATTCAATATACAGAGTATTAGTTTAGAAAAGACGTTGCTTTGGAATCGATGCTTTCCACTACTTTCATCCTAGGCGTTCTACAATTTCTCATGATTGATATGTAATTCGCCTTTTTTGTTTTCACTCTGAGATATTTGAGATTATTAAACGGATGTATGCATCTTAACTATGCAGAGGCCAAGTGTAATTGCTTGTCAAAGAAAAAGCACCATTATCTAAGAAAAAACCCGCGTTATAGGGATCTTGTTGGCATTATTGCTAACGTTCAAGAGTAGGAGGTTTATATTACAACCCGGGATCAAATTAAGGTTTTAAAGCCGAGCCAAAGGGGAGTGCTTGTGCCATATAAGACAACTGCTGTGTTATTAGTTCAAAACAAAAAGGTAATTTGATCCTTCGGTGAAACTAATGTTGGTCTTACCTCAGTAAAAATTATTGTGAAATTTAATCCCTAGATTCAGCACCATTCAGAACGACACAAAAATTGTGTAGGTCGGCTCTGAAGCAGCGTCAATGCCAAGTCGCTTGGAGCAAAAGCAAGGTCGGCGTCAGTGACATTGGCACCAAACTCCCATGTCAAGTTTTTCTTGGCGCTAGCCTACACAACTTTAGCGCCGTTTCCAATGGCGCCAAACTCAAGGGTCAGATTTTGAAATAATTTCATTGTAGGGCTGGCAAAGAGATTAATTTCGCCTATAAGGATTAGATCTGTCAAAAGAAAAATTGGCCATTTCTTCCTCGTTCCCATCCCTCTCTCTTCTCTAGAGAAATCGGGGACAAATCTGGTTCGGTTGCAGAAATAATCCACACCAAATACATGACCATATATTTGTACTGGTCATACTCCCACTGTCCGCAATAACTTCACATTCTTAATTTAGTCAAAATAAAATTTGGTAAAATTTGACCAACTATTAACGAAGAAAATATTAGAATCGTCTTAAAA
The DNA here is from genome assembly GCF_022539505.1 of Lolium rigidum. NCBI lineage: Eukaryota > Viridiplantae > Streptophyta > Magnoliopsida > Poales > Poaceae > Lolium > Lolium rigidum. The sequence goes on from NC_061508.1 coordinate 138,664,894, forward strand.
TAAAATGTCATATTACATGTTGTAAGGGTATATTGCCCCTATGTGTGGTTTTGGTAATTAATGACAACCCCTATGGATTAATGTTTTCATTGAGTTTATATGAAGGAACATTCCATAGGAACTACCTGTAGTCCATGTGTTGGATTGAAGTACGGATGCCATGAAGATAAAGATATACCTTGAGTATTGGCATCAAGATCATCGATTTGAAGATATATTTGTGATATGATCAATAATAATAAATGAAGATGGAGTTCTTATGTGGAACTCAATATTAGTCATGCTCTAGCTTATGTGATAAGTAATGAATGATCAAGATCTTGAGTGTTTGATTCCAAGTGAAGAATTCAAGATATGACTCTTAGTCGGTGTCATGATAGTCTCATGAGTTGAGCTATGGTTGATTAAGATTTAGAGCATGCAAACAAATGAAGAATTATTTATACACCTCAAGATAGTATAATAGAGCATGAGAAGATACAAGGTTGACCAATACAAAGAGTGAAGAATAGATTCAAGTTTGGTCAACACATGAAGCATGAAGAATGTGCCACATGAAGTCATGTGGTATGGTAAGCCTTGTAAATTATGCTTCATGAACTAACCCATCATATATGTGTCCTTGTGTTTTCTATATGGGTTAGGTATCTTTCCATGGGCATGCATCAAAAGTGAGATCTCATATAGTCCATGAGAGGATGACATCAAGTGGTGATCGTCATCAAGGTTGAGTTGGGCAAGTTCAAGTTGAGCATCTCATGAGGATCATATGCTTGAAGCTTGCCGTCCATTTGGTGATAATGGACATGTGAAGATGTGCATCAATAGAGCTTTCCCATCACGGTGTATGGGGGAGCATTTGTGAGTCTTCACGAAGTAACGATGATCAAGTAAGGCATTCCGGCTTGAGTGGAGCTTGAAGAGTTTTCATCAAGATCAAGCGGGATACTAAGTCAAAGGTATGGCCTTGCTAGGTTTTCCTTTTGCCGGTCTCAAGGTGGTTGTTGGGAAACCGGATTATAGGATAGATAGCCGCACTATCAAGAGGGGCTTTCGGTTGGGTAACTTGATCACATCGTCTTAGGGAGCTCAATTCTTTGCATACTTCGCATATCCCTATTGCTTCTTGGTGTTTCTCTGTGAGAGGTTCTTGAACTTGTTGCTAGCTTTACAACAAGCTCAAGTTCATCGAAAACGGAATCCGCATGCATCTTCTATTGCGTTTTCGAGTTTGGACGTCTTCACCATTTCTTGATGGTGGGAGACTCCCTCTCTGAAAACAACTAAAAATATCATGTGAGGAGTCTCCATATTTCCAACAAAATTGGTTTCATGTCAATCGGGGTCCGGACACAAAAATTATCACAGTTTTTGTGTAACATGTTTTTCCCGTGATGCTTGTAGTTGACACGTCCGTTGGGAACCCCAAGAGGAAGGTGTGATGCGCACAGTAGCAAGTTTTCCCTCAGAAAGAAACCAAGGTTTATCGAACCAGGAGGAGCCAAGAAGCACGTTGAAGGTTGATGGCGGAGGAGTGTAGTGCGGCGCAACACCAGGGATTCCGGCGCCAACGTGGAACCTGCACAACACAATCACAGAACTTTGCCCCAACGTAACAGCGAGGTTGTCAATCTCACCGGCTTGCTGTAAACAAAGGATTAGATGTATATTATGGATGATGATGGTTGTTTGCAAAGAACAGTAAAGAACAATTGCATCAGTTTGTATTTCAGATGTAAAGAATAGGACCGGGGTCCACAGTTCACTAGCGGTGTCTCTCCCATAAGATAGCAGATGTTGGGTGAACAAATTACAGTTGGGCAATTGACAAATAAAGAAGGCATAACAATGCACATACATATATCATGATGAGTACTATGAGATTTAATCGGGGCATTACAACAAAGTACATAGACCGCTATCCAGACATGCATCTATGCCTAAAAAGTCCACCTTCGGGTTATCATCCGAACCCCTTCCAGTATTAAGTTGTAAACAACAGACAATTGCATTAAGTATGGTGCGTAATGTAATCAACACAAATATCCTTAGACAAAGCATCGATGTTTTATCCCTAGTGGCAACGAGCACATCCACAACCTTAGAACTTTCCGTCACTCGTCCTGCATTTAATGGAGGCATGAACCCACTATCGAGCATAAATACTCCCTCTTGGAGTCACAAGTATCAACTTGGCCAGAGCCTCTACTAGCAACGGAGAGCATGCAAGAACATAAATAACATATATGATAGATTGATAATCAACTTGACATAGTATTCAATAGGGATTTCTATTTCCGTGCCCTCGGGTCCTTAGTTGTACTCAGTTTTCCCCAGCTCCTTAGTTTTTCCTCAGTTTTCCCCAATCCCTTGTTTGAAACCCGCAGAAGGAGCTCGGACGGAGGATTTCCGTTTAGTTGACGTTGGTTGGTGCTGGCAAGTGGGGCCGCTGTTGGTGCCCCGCAGTGGACACGTCTCCACTTATCCAGATCATCGTGGGACCCACAACTTGTCCACGTTAGCGCGCCGGACCCACAGCTTACCCAGGTGACCGTTGCAAAATGGGAGCCCGAGCCAGCCCCGCGCCCGTGCCCGTGCCATTGCTTCCCCTTTCTTTCTCCGCGTCCCATTGTTCTTCTTCTCCGCCAGCGGCAGCCCTTCTCCGGTAGGCGGGTGATGTCTAGTTTCTCTTCGATCTCCCGTTCTTCATGGCCGCAGTATGGACCCGTGCCTTTGACAAGATGCCCTGACCGCCCACGCCGAGAGCCTCCGAAGCGGTCGATCCGTAAGACGGACGAGAACGGCAACCGTGGACGTGAGTTCGTTGCATGCGAGAGCTTGCCATATAGAGAGGGGGATAAGGTTAGATCTCGCTCCAATTTCTCTGTTTTCTCTCGATTTTCTTGTTATTCCCTCGAATTTGGGATTTAGGGTTCACGTTGTTGTTTTCAGATCTTGAAGAAATGCAGGCATTTCGAGTGGATCGATGTGTACGTTCAGAGGCTTCAGTTGCAGGAATCAATTGGCGCTATTGGGGGGCGCAATTTGGGAGGGGGGACTTGTTGTAGAGAATGCGGCGGAGAGAGGAGCCGTTCCGATTATGCCTAATGCTCCCTATGCAGAACTGGTGGAAGTGAAGGGAGAACTGAAGAAAATGAACAAGCAGTTAAGGCAGCTGATCGAGTTGAAGAAGCAAGCTAACCTGATGGCTGGTTTTTTGTTGTTGTATAATTACGATCGGATTCTTATCATTGCTCACCAGGTGCTAGAAGTTGTTACAAGGGATACCTTACAAATCCATTATTCAGTTACATGTACTTGTAGTTGTTTTCAAAGTTAGTGTGTGCATTCACCGAAATTACCAACTATATTCCCTAAAAGAAAAGGAAAGCTAAAGATAGTTGATAATTGTTAGAGGGGTGACAAATAATGCAATCACCGAAATCCGCAAATATGTATGCCTCGTGTTTATACCAAAATTATACCACTTTTAGGCCATTTCAAAATACCAATACCATATCCCAAACTATATTCCCTAAAAGAAAAGGACAGCTAAAGATAGTTGATAATTGTTAGAGGGGTGACAAATAATGCAATCACCGAAATCCGCAAATATGTATGCCTCATGTTTATAACAAAATTATACCACTTTTAGGCCGTTTCAAAATGGGATCCCTTTCAAAATAGGGTCCCTTCAAAATACCAATACAATATCCCAAACTATATTCCCTAAAAGAAAATGACAGCTAAAGATAGTTGATAATTGTTAGAGGGGTGACAAATAATGCAATCACCGAAATCCGCAAATATGTATGCCTCATGTTTATAACAAAATTATACCACTTTTAGGCCGTTTCAAAATACCAATACTATATCCCAAACTATATTCCCTAAAAGAAAAGGACAGCTAAAGATAGTTGATAGCAATCACCGAAATCCGCAAATATGTATGCCTCATGTTAATAACAAAATTATACCACTTTTAGGCTGTTTCAAAATACCAATACTATATCCCAAACTATATTCCCTAAAAGAAAAGGACAGCTAAAGATAGTTGATAATTGTTAGAGGGGTGACAAATAATGCAATCACCGAAATCCGCAAATATGTATGCCTCATGTTTATACCAATACTATATCCCAAACTATATTAAGTGGCAAACTCGTTATTGCACATAAATAGAGGGGTGGGCATTCTCCACCGACAGAGAGAGAGAGAGGGGTGGACACGAAGAGAGAGAGAGAGAGAGAGAGAGAGAGAGAGAGAGAGAGAGAGAGAGAGGTTGCCAGAGAGAGAGAGAGAGAGAGAGAGAGGTTGCCACGAAGAGACGGATAGGGGTATACTGCCCGTTAGATCAGTGGATCAACGGTTCGTGGAGTCGATCCGTGTGACAACGGCTCAACCAATCAGGATAAGTTTGGGCTTCTCGGAGCATTTGTGACAGTACTTGAGGGCAAAACTGAGTAGTACTAAGAATCCAAGGGCACATAAATAGTAAATAGACTAAGGGATTCAAACAAAAGAATTACAAAATGAAAAATGTGTGTTTTGTACAATATAATTCATATTGGGCTACATCAAATTATTTGCAATTCAAATATACATGAGTGTGACAATTATGGCATCATTTAGACAAACTATGTTTTGGGAAAGATGTTTTGCAAAGGGGTTTGGGTGGAAAACCAATCATCTTCATAGCTACACTAGTGATTCCGAGAAGTGGCAATTTGTGGTAAAACTTGATTTATATATGTTTGTTAAGGTTTTCTAGGTGGCAGGTTGCGTAGGAAGACTCCATGAGTAGTTGCCACTATGTTTTTATTTTTTTGGATTTTTTTGCGCATGAAATGACTCAATTAGCTATGTTAATCTCATTTGTTGACTCTATGTTGACCAGCTACTTGAGGGTAAAACTGAGTATATTGCACTTGCCGGTCTAACTATCTAAGTCCTCGAGGGGAAAACTGAGTACAGATAAAATTTCTGTATAAGGCCTGAGGTTATAACTGAGTACACCAAACGTCCCAGGGTTAGACTCGTGTAGCGGTGCACGCTGCAGCCGTGCATAGCGGACGCGTGTTGCGGTACACGCCACCTTCGTCTTTATAGAGCCCCTCTTTCTCTCCCTCGACGCACGTTCTCACCGGCTCACTCGCAACCGCCTCTCCTGCCCCATCATCTTCTCCACAACCGAAGAAAAACCCCGAAGAAAACCGCCGGCGATGGAGAAGAATGAGATGCCCATTGTCGGCACATCGGCCGCCGCCCCCGTCCGAGGCCCCTGTCGCTGCTTCCAACGTAGCAGCCGGCGCATCGGCCGCCGCCCCCGTCCAGGCCCCTGTCGCTGCTTCCAACGTAGCAGCCGGCGGATCGGCCGTCGCCCCCGTCCAGGCCCATGTCCCTGCTTCCAACGTAGCCGTCGGCGGATCGGCCGCCGCCCCCATCCAGGCCCCTGTCGCTGCTTCCAACGTAGCAGCCGGCGCATCGGCCGCCGCCACCGTCCAGTCCCCTGTCGCTTGGGACCCGTACGAACCAGTACAATACGACGCGCCGGAGAACCCCTACGACACCAGCATCGTCGACAACGAGCCGGAGGTAACCCTTTGTTCCCTTGTTCTTATCTCATTTCAATCATTTTGTGTTAGATCTAGCGTTATTACGGTTAATCTGTTCCTAGTTCAATCCTTTTGTGTTAGATCTTGCGTTATTACTTGTTCGTACTGTTCCTAGTTCGATCCTTTTGTGTTAGATCTTGCGTTATTAGTGTTTGTGATTTGCTTTTGTTTAAGATTTGTGCCGATGATGATGAATATTTGGGCATAAATTGATTCAGGGTTTGGTCGGTAAACAATTGGTGTGTACAAATTTGTTGTGCATGATCTTTGGTTTGCTGACTCAAATCCTGGATATAAGTGTGTCCAATGTAACTGAGGCTACCTCTTTTTTCGAGCCCATATTATCATGCATGATTTTTTGTTCACTCTCTGTTCCATCATCGTTGCAATTGACTCCGTTTTTTTTGCACGATCTTTGGTGCTACGTGATAGGTGCAGAGCAGCGACGACGAGTCCTTCCACACCAAGACTCGTCACGTCCTCAGGAGGCTGCAGTCCGGCCATTACGATGGCCCCTTTGCTCGAGGCATTTACAAGTGCCCCTTCTGCAACAGGACGCTCCGCGCCACCGACTTCAACTCCCCGGTGAACCATGCTGAATCCATTGGCAGATGTGGCGCTAGAGTTGGAAGGACCGTGAACGTGCATGCGTACATGGCCAAACACAAAGCACTTGGGATTCACCTGCGCAACCTCCAAGCGAGTCACACGCGCTACCCGGAGGCGTTGAACGTGCCTCATCGCACTCTCCGTATGTGACTCGCTCTATCCGTAGAGCAGCTTAAATTCATGTAAAATGTAGCTTATGTTGGATCTATCGGTACTACTTTTGGATCTGTCCTGAATATATCTATGCTATGTTGGTTGCTGTATGCAGCTTATCCTATATTTTCTCTCGGGATTTGTGCCCTAGATTTCCTACCTGATTGGGTAAAAACGAAGGCATAAAGAAATGAATGGCGTTAAAAAACAGAAGGACAAGCTGCTCTAGATTTGCTACCAATTTGGGCTATCAAATATGAATGAGATCGAGCGAGAGAGAGGAAAAAGGTACATTGAAAACTGCTAATCTGGGCGAAAGAGACGAAACCACTCGTGCTCCCGTCCCGGACCCACACGGCTCCACACGCTACGGCCCCACAAACATGGTCTCGTCCTGTCCCACGCGGTCCCTTCCTACCAGCCCCACACGACGCGGTCCCACACGACGCGACCCCACAAACGACACGACCCCACTCGTCAGCACGGAACAGTCAACTTAACGGATTCCTTCCGTCCGAGCTCCTTCTGCGGGTTCAGACAAGGGCTTGGGGAAACTGAGGAAAAACTAAGGAGCTGGGGAAAACTGAGTACAACTAAGGACCCGAGGGCACGAAAATAGAAATCCCTATTCAATATTTATCGGATCCCAACAAACACAACATGAAGGATTACAAATAGATGATCTTGATCATGATAGGCAGCTCACAAGATCTAACATGATAGCACAATGGGGAGAAGACGACCATCTAGCTACTGCTATGGACCCATAGTCCAGGGGTGAACTACTCACACATCGATCCGGAGGCGATCATGGCGATGAAGAGACCTCCGGGAGATGATTCCCCTCTCCGGCAGGGTGCCGGAGGCGATCTCCTGAATCCCCCGAGATGTGATTGGCGGCGGCGGCGTCTCTGGAAGGTTTTTCGTATCGTGGATCTCGGTACTGGGGGTTTCGCGACGAAGACTATATGTAGGCGGAAGGGCAGGTCAGGGGGCCACACGAGGGGCCCACACGCTAGGGACGCGCGGCCAGCACCTGGGCCGCGCCGCCCTAGTGTCTGGCCACCTCGTGGCCCCACTTCGTAAGTCCTCCGGTCTTCTGGAAGCTTCGTGGAAAAATAGGCCCCTGGGCGTTGATTTTATCCAATTCCAAGAATATTTCCTTACTAGGATTTCTGAAACCAAAAACAGCAGAAAACAAGAATCGGCTCTTCGGCATCTCGTCAATAGGTTAGTGCCGGAAAATGCATAAATATGACATATAATGTGTATAAAACATGTGAGTATCATCATAAAAGTAGCATGGAACATAAGAAATTATAGATACGTTTGGGACGTATCAAGCATCCCCAAGCTTAGTTCCTACTCGCCCTCGAGTAGGTAAACGATAACAAAGATAATTTCTGAAGTGACATGCTATCATAATCTTGATCATACTATTGTAAAGCATATGAGATGAATGCAGCGATTCAAAGCATTGATGAAGATAATGAGTAAACTAATGAATCATATAGCAAAGACTTTTCATGAATAATACTTTCAAGACAAGCATCAATAAGACTTGCATAAGAGTTACTCATAAAGCAATAAGTTCGAAGTAAAGGCATTGAAGCAACATAAAGGAAGATAAAGTTTCAGCGGTTGCTTTCAACTTCAACATGTATATCTCATGGATAATTGTCAACACAAAGTAATATAACAAGTGCAATAAGTAAACATGTAAGAATCAATGCACACAGTTGATACAAGTGTTTGCTTCTAAGATAGAAAGAATAGGCAAACTGACTCAACAATAAAGTAGAAGATAGGCCCTTCGCATAAGGAAGCATTGATTACTATATTTGTGCTAGAGCTTTTCATTTTGAAAACAAGAAACAATTTTGTCAACGGTAGTAATAAAGCATATGAGTTATGTATAAGATATCTTATAAGTTGCAAGCCTCATGCATAGTATACTAATAGTGCTCGCACCTTGTCCTAATTAGCTTGGGTTAACACTGATTATCATTGCATAGCATATGTTTCAACCAAGTGTCACAAAGGGGTACCTCTATGCCACCTATACAAAGGTCTAAGGAGAAAGCTCACATTGGATTTCTCGCTTTTGATTATTCTCAACTTAGACATCCATACCGGGACAACATAGACAACAGATAATGGACTCCTCTTTAATGCATAAACATTCAACAACAGTTATTATTCTCATAAGATATTGAGGATTAGCTGTCCACACTGAAACTTCCACCATGAATCATGGCTTTAGTTAGCGGCCCAATGTTCTTCTCTAACAGTATGCATACTCAAACCATTTAATTGTGAGAACCGCCCTTACTTCAGACAAGACGAACATGCATAGCAACTCACGTGATATTCAGCAAAGGTAAAAGAGTTGATGGCGTCCCCAGAAACATGGTTATCGCTCAACAAGCAACTTACTAAGAAATAAGACACATAAGTACATATTCTTCACCACGATAGTTTTTAAGCTATTTTATCCCATGAGCTATATATTGCAAAGGTAAAGAAGAGAAATTTTAAAGGTAGCACTCAAGTAATTTACTTTGGAATGGCGGAGAAATACCATGTGGTAGGTAGGTATGGTGGACACAAATGGCATGGTTATTGGCTCAAGGATTTGGATGCACGAGAAGAATTCCTCTCAATACAAGGATAGGCTAGCAAGGTTGTTTGAAGCAAACTCAAGTATAAAAGGTGCAGCAAAGCTCACATATAAACATATTGTAGCTATTATAAGACTTTATATTGTCTCCTTGTTGTTCAAACACCTCAACCAGAAAATATCTAGACTCTAGAGATCAATCATGCAAACCAAATTTTAACAAGCTAGTTATTCATTAATGAGTACAAAGTACATGATGCAAGAGCTTAAATAATATCTATATGAGCACAACAATTGCCAAGTATCACATTATTCAAGACATTAAACCATTTACCACATGCGGCATTTTCCGTTTCCAACCATATAACAATGAATGAAGTAGTTCAACTTTCGCAATGAACATTAAAGATGAAGCTAAGAACACATGTGTTCATACGAAACAGCGGAGCGTGTCTCTCTCCCAAACAAAGAATGCTAGGATCCTATTTATTCAAACAAAAACAAAAATAAAAACAAACAAACGCTGCAAGTAAAGCACATAAGATGTGACGGAATAAAAATATAGTTTCACTAGAGGAACCTGATAAGTTGTCGATGAAGAAGGGATGCCTTGGGCATCCCCAAGCTTAGACGCTTGAGTCTTCTTAAAATATGCAGGGATGAACCACGGGGGCATCCCCAAGCTTTGACTTTTCACTCTTCTTGATCATATTGTATCATCCCCCTCTCTTGACCCTTGAAAACTTCCTCCACACCAAACTCGAAACAAACTCATTAGAGGGTCAGTGCATAATTCATATATTCAGAGGTGACATAATCATTCTTAACACTTATGGACATTGCACAAAGCTACTGAAAGTTAATGGAACAAAGAAATCTAACATAGAAAAACAGGCAATGCGAAATAAAAGGCAAAATCTGTCAAAACAGAACAGTTCGTAAAGACGAATTTTAAAGTGGCACCAGACTTGCTCAGATGAAAATTCCCAAATTGAATGAAAGTTGCGTACATATCTGACGATCACGCACGTAAATTGGCAGATTTGTTTGATTTTTCTACAGGGACTACTGCCCAAATTCGTGACAGGAAGAAATCTGTTCCTGCGCAGTAATCCAAATCTAGTATTGGCTTTAGTATCAAAGACTTTACTTGGCACAACAATGCAATAAAATAAAGATAAGAAGAGGTTGCTACAGTAGTAAACAACTTCCAAGACTCAAATATAAAATAAATTGCAGAAGTAAAATAATGGGTTGTCTCCCATAAGCGCTTTTCTTTAACGCCTTTCAGCTAGGCGCAGAAAGTGTGTATCAAGCGTTATCAAGAGACGAAGCATCAACATCATAAGCTCCCCCATCCGTAGTGGTACTAAGGGCTTTGTCAATTTTAGGCCTATAATAATTTTTTTTTGGTTTAGGCACTTTAGAGACATACATAAACTTTTGCTCTGTACCCACATAAGCTTTCTCCTTAAACTTAAGAGAAGAAAAAGTTGAACCCAAGGTTCCCATAGCTTCTTCAAATTCACTAATCCTATGGGTTCGATTATCATGAGTAGCACAAGTTTCTAAAACATCAATTCTCTCATTAATTCCACCTAGAGATTTATCAAGTCTATCAGTGCTATTAAGTAATATTCCCAATTTAGTCTCAATACTTGGAAGATATTTTTCTATGGCTTCCAACTTTTTCATGACATCTTCAAGAGAGATTTCAATTTTAGCTTCATTAACAGGTGGTATTCCAACTAGACTCTCAATAATGCAACTAGCTTCTAAAGCCGGAGTGCCTAGGAAATTACCTCCCGCAAGAGTATCAAGAACATATCTATTCCAATTAGAAATACCAACATAAAAGTTCCTAAGGAGTATAATAGTGGAGTGTTTCTTAATGCACCTATGATGAGCATCGCTAATTCTATACCAAGCATCTTTAAAACTTTCTCCCCCTTGTTGCTTAAAGGAACGAACTTCAACTTCCGGATTACTCATTTTTAGTACTAGTAAATAAAGCAAACTAAATAAAGTAAATGCAAGTAACTAATTTTTTTGTGTTTTTGATATAGAGAACAAGACAGTAAATAAAGTAAAGCTAGCAACTAATTTTTTTGTGTTTTGATATAATTCAGCAAACAAAGTAGTAAATAAAACAAAGCAAGACAAAAACAAAGTAAAGAGATTGGAAGTGGAGACTCCCCTTGCAGCGTGTCTTGATCTTCCCGGCAACGGCACCAGAAAAATTGCTTGATGCGTGTAGTTGACACGTCCGTTGGGAACCCCAAGAGGAAGGTGTGATGCGCACAGTAGCAAGTTTTCCCTCAGAAAGAAACCAAGGTTTATCGAACCAGGAGGAGCCAAGAAGCACGTTGAAGGTTGATGGCGGAGGAGTGTAGTGCGGCGCAACACCAGGGATTCCGGCGCCAACGTGGAACCTGCACAACACAGTCACAGAACTTTGCCCCAACGTAACAGGGAGGTTGTCAATCTCACCGGCTTGCTCTAAACAAAGGATTAGATGTATAGTGTGGATGATGATGGTTGTTTGCGAAGAACAGTAAAGAACAATTGCAGCAGTTTGTATTTCAGATGTAAAGAATAGGACCGGGGTCCATAGTTCACTAGCGGTGTCTCTCCCATAAGATAGCAGATGTTGGGTGAACAAATTACAGTTGGGCAATTGACAAATAAATAAGGCATAACAATGCACATACATATATCATGATGAGTACTATGAGATTTAATCAGGGCATTACGACAAAGTACATAGACCGCTATCCGAGCATGGATCTATGCCTAAAAAGTCCACCTTCGAGGTTATCATCCGAACCCCTTCCAGTATTAAGTTGTAAACAACGAGACAATTGCATTAAGTATGGTGCGTAATGTAATCAACACAAATATCCTTAGACAAAGCATCGATGTTTTATCCCTAGTGGCAACAGCACATCCACAACCTTAGAACTTTACGTCACTCGTCCCGGATTTAATGGAGGCATGAACCCACTATCGATCATAAATACTCCCTCTTGGAGTCACAAGTATCAACTTGGCTAGAGCCTCTACTAGCAACGGAGAGCATGCAAGAACATAAATAACATATATGATAGATTGATAATCAACTTGACATAGTATTCAATATTCATCGGATCCCAACAAACACAACATGAAGGATTACAAATAGATGATCTTGATCATGATAGGCAGCTCACAAGATCTAACATGATAGCACAATGGGGAGAAGACGACCATCTAGCTACTGCTATGGACCCATAGTCCAGGGGTGAACTACTCACACATCGATCCGGAGGTGATCATGGCGATGAAGAGACCTCCGGGAGATGATTCCCCTCTCCGGCAGGGTGCCGGAGGCGATCTCCTGAATCCCCCGAGATGGGATTGGCAGCGGCAGCGTCTCTGGAAGGTTTTTCGTATCGTGGATCTCGGTACTGGGGGTTTCGCGACGAAGACTATATGTAGGCGGAAGGGCAGGTCACGGGGCCACACGAGGGGCCCACACGCTAGGACCGCGCGGCCAGCACCTGGGCCGCGCCGCCCTAGTGTCTGGCCACCTCGTGGCCCCACTTCGTAAGTCCTCCGATCTTCTGGAAGCTTCGTGGAAAAATAGGCCCCTGGGCGTTGATTTCGTCCAATTTCGAGAATATTTCCTTACTAGGATTTCGAAACCAAAAACAGCGAGAAAACAACAAGCGGCTCTTCGGCATCTCGTCAATAGGTTAGTGCCGGAAAATGCATAAATATGACATATAATGTGTATAAAACATGTGAGTATCATCATAAAAGTAGCATGGAACATAAGAAATTATAGATACGTTTGGGATGTATCATCCCGCTGGCTCGGTTTCTCGCCCGGCGTGACCGGCCGTCCCACCGGCTGGCCCGGTTCAAACCGGCCCGTGGACTGGTGCCAACCGGGGCCATGTACTGTAAGACACAGAAGTGTCCCGGTCACAGACCCGGTTAGGACCGGCCGGGTCCGGCTTGTGGCCCGGTCTGACCGGCACCTGGACCGGACGGCCCGGCCCCAGGCCCGGTTGACCGGCCTCCTCGAGTGTGCTGAGCTTTATATTTCTCCCTAGACTATAAATAGGCCTTCTTCCACCTTGGGCTGGATAAGTTCTTCCACTCTCTCTCTCCTCCATTGTTGACTTTGAAGAACTTTCTCTATCTCTTGATTCCCCCCATGATTCTTGCTCATTCTTGAGGGATCTAAGAGAGGAGATCTAGATCTACAATCCCCACCAATCCATCTCTCCTCTAAGTGAGGGGAATTCTTTAGATCTAGATCTTGGAGTTATTTGTTGATTTCCTCTTTGTTCTTCCTCACTAATCTGATCCTAGCATTTGTTGCTTTGGTGGGATTTGAGTGTGAAGGATTTGAACACCTCTAGTGTTCTTGCTTTGCATCATTGCATAGTGTTGAGCTCTCCACCACGATTAGTTCGAGTGAGAGACCGTGAGCTTGTTACTCTTGGAGGGAGACCTCCTAGTTGGTTTGGCGGTTGGTGCTCCGGTGATTGATAACCCAAAAGTATAGGGGATCACAACAGTCTTCGAGGGAAGTAAAACCCAAATTTATTGATTCGACACAAGGGGAGGTAAAGAATACTTATAAGCCTTAACAACTGAGTTGTCAATTCAGCTGCACCTGGAAAAGCACTAGTAACGGGGGTGATGTGAAAGCAGCAGTGATATGAGAGCAATAGTAACAGTAACACAGCAGCAGTAATAGTAACACAGAGGCAATGGCACCAGAAAATAGTTGATACTACTTCCAATGACATATAGAACGAGTATATGATGATGAGAGATGGACCGGGGTTCCCGGCTATCTACACTAGTGGTAACTCTCCAATAACAAGTGTTGGGTGAACAAATTACAGTTGGGCAATTGATAGGATTGAAATAGCATTAAGACAGAACATCAAGATTATTAATCATGTAGGCATGTTTTCCATATATAGTCATACGTGCTCGCAATGAGAAACTTGTACAACATCTTTTGTCCTACCAGCCGGTGGCAGCAGGGCCTCAAGGGAATCTATCGGCTATTAAGGTACTCCTTTTAATAGAGCACCGGAGCAAAGCATTAACACTTGGTGAAAACATGTGATCCTCATACCTACGCCTTCCCCTCCAGTTATCCCGATTCTTGTCACTCTAGGGCCTCGGGTTCCGGACATAGACATGTGCAAACAACTTGTAGATACAATCTAAGCAATAAGTATAGAGCTTAAATCTAAGATCATGCCACTCGGGCCCTAGTGACAAGCATTAAACACAACAAGATTGCAGCAACAATAACTTCATAAACTTTATAGTAACAATCCATCGGATCCCAACAAACACAACACCGATTACATCGGATGAATCTCAATCATGTAAGGCAGCTCATGAGATCATTGTATTGAAGTACATGGGGGAGAGAGTACCAACTAGATACAGCTAGAACCCGTAGTCCATGGGGGAACTACTCACGGAGCATGATGGAGGCGGTGGCGTCGATGGAGATGGCTTCCGGGGGCACTTCCCCGTCTCGGCGGCGTGCCGGAACAGAGATTCTGTCCCCCGAATTGGAGTTTCGCGATGGCGGCGGCGCTCCTGGAGTCTTTCTGGAGTTTCGTCAATTGGTATCGAGGTTTTAGGTCGCGAGGGGTCTTGTAGGCGAAGAGGCGGCGCAGGAGGGCGCCTGGGGGTCCCACCCCATAGGGCGGCGCGCCCCCCTTCCAGGCTGCGCCGGCCTATGGTCTGGGGGCCCCAGGCCTCCCCTCTGACTCCCCTTCGGTGTCCTGGTCCGTCTCGTTGAATTATGATGTTTGGTCTTTGTTTCGTCGAATTCCGAGAATATTTCCCGAACAGCCTTTCTGGAACCAAAAACAGCAGAAAACAGGAACTGGCACTTCGGCATCTTGTTAATAGGTTAGTTCCGGAAAACGCATAAAAAAATTATAAAGTGCGAGCAAAACATGTGGGTATTGTCATAAAACAAGCATGGAACATCAGAAATTATAGATACGTTGGAGACGTATCAAGCATCCCGAAGCTTAGTTCCTACTCGCCCTCGAGTAGGTAAACGATAAAAAGAATAATTTCTGTAGTGACATGCTACTTACATAACCTTGATCATATTATTGTAAAGCATATGAGATGAATGCAGTGACTCAAGGCAATGATCTATAGTTGCTAACAAATAGATAACATATAGCAAAACTTTTCATGAATAGTACTTTCAAGACAAGCATCAAAAGTCTTACATAAGAGTTAACTCATAAAGCAATAGATTCAAAGTAAAAGCATCGAAGCAACACAAAGGAAGATATAAGGTTCAGCAGTTGCTTTCAACTTTCAACATGCATATCTCATGGATAATTGTCAACACAAAGTAGAATAATAAGTGCAATAAGCAAGTATGTAAGAATCAATGCACAGTTGACACAAGTGTTTCCTTCTAAGATGGAAGGAAGTAGGTAAGCTGACTCAACATAAAGTAAAAGAAAGGCCCTTCGCAGAGGAAAGCAAGGATTAAATCATGTGCTAGAGCTTTTTAAGTTTTGAAATCATATAGAGAGCATAAAAGTAAAGTTTTGAGAGGTGTTTGTTGTTGTCAACGAATGGTAGTGGGCACTCTAACCCCCTCATCAAACAGGACTTTCAAAGAGCGGCTCCCATGAAGGACGTTATCTCTACCAGCAAGGTAGATCATCCCTCTTCTCTTTTATTTACACATGTATTTTAGTTTTTATTTATGGATGACACTCCTCCCAACCTTTTGCTTACACAAGCCATGGCTAACCGAATCCTCGGGTGCCTTCCAACATTCACATACCATGAAGGAGTGTCTATTTGCAAAATTAAGTTGCTATCGATGAATCAGAGCAAAACATGTGAAGAGAATTATTAATGAAAGTTAATTAATTGGGGCTGGGAACCCCGTTGCCAGCTCTTTTTGCAAAATTATTGGATAAGCGGATGAAGCCACTAGTCCATTGGTGAAAGCTGCCCAACAAGATTGAAAGATAAAACACCACATACTTCCTCATGAGCTATAAAACATTGACACAAATAGGAGATAATAAAGTTTTGAATTGTTTAAAGGTAGCACATGAAGTATTTACTTGGAATGGCAGAAAATACAACATAGTAGGTAGTTATGGTGGACACAAATGGCATAGGTTTTGGCTCAAGGTTTTGGATGCACGAGAAGCATTTCCTCTCAGTACAAGGCTTTGGCTAGCAAGGTTGTTTGAAGCAAACACAAGTATGAACCGGTACAACAAAACTTACATAAGAACATATTGCAAGCATTATAAGACTCTACTACTTGTCTTCCTTGTTGCTCAAACACTTTTACCGAGAAAATATCTAGACCTTAGAGAGACCAATCATGCAAACCAATTTCAACAAGCTCTACGGTAGTTCTCCACTAATAGGTTTAAACTACATGATGCAAGAGCTTAATCATGATCTACTTGAGAGCTCAACACAATTGCCAAGTATCAAATTATTCAAGACAATATGAAGCATTTTCTGTTTCCAACCAAATAGCAATAAACGAAGCGACTTTCAGCTTTGCCAATGAATATTAAAGTAAATTAAGAACACAAGTGTTCAAATGAAAAAGCGGAGCGTGTATCTCTCCCACACAAGGATTGCTAGGATCCGAATTTATTCAAACACAAACAAAAATAAAAACACACAGACGCTCCAAGTAAAGAACATAAGATGTGACCGAATAAAAATATAGTTTCACTAGAGGTGATCTGATAAGTTGTTGACGAAGAAGGGGATGCCTTGGGCATCCCCAAGCTTAGACGCTTGAGTCTTCTCTGAAATATGCAGGGATGAACCACGGGGGCATCCCCAAGCTTAGACTTTTCACTCTTCTTGATCATATATCATCCTCCTCTCTTGACCCTTGAAAACTTCCTTCACACCAAGCTTCTCATAAACTTTATTAGAGGGATTAGTACTCAAAAAACTTTAATCCACTTTAGTCCTATAGTGACAAATTGCAAGAACTCAATAAAACATTAGCTACAGCTCTCCACGTCTAGAAAGCCTCACTTAAAGTCCACAAGAGACAATGCAAAAAACAGAGACAGAATCTGTCAAAACAGAACAGCCAGTAAATACTAATTTTTAAGAGGTACTTCCGTTGCTCAAATCAGAAAACTCAAAACTAATGAAAGTTGCGTACATATCTGAGGATCACTCACGCAAATTGGCAGATTTTTCCTGAGTTACCTAAAGAGAATCCTACCCAAATTCGTGACAGCAAGAAATCTGTTTCTGCACAGAAATCCAAATCTAGCATCAACCTTCAATTAGAGACTTCACTTGGCACAACATTGCAATAAAATAAAGATAAGGAGAGGTTGCTACAGTAGTAACAACTTCCAAGACACAACAAAACAGTAGCAAAGTAAAGACATGGGTTATCTCCCAAGAAGTGCTTTCTTTATAGCCATTAAGATGGGCTCAGCAGATTTTAATGATGCACTCGTAAGAAATAGGAGTTGAAGCAAAGGAGAGCATCAAAAAGCAAGTTCAAAACACATTTAAGTCTAACCCACTTCCTATGCATAGGAATCTTGTACACAAATAAATTAATGAAGAACAAAGTGACAAGCATAGGAAGATAAAACAAGAGTAACTTCAAAATTTTCAGCATATAGAGAGGTGTTTTAGTACCATGCAAATTTCTACAACCATATTTTCCTCTCTCATAATAATTTTCAGTAGCTTAAACTCAACAGTATAACCATCACATAAAGCATGCTTTTTCATGATCCACAAAAACATAATTTTTATCAAGCTCAAAAATAATAGGATTAAAACTTCCAAAACCACTTTTATCAATAATATAACAAGATGATTGATCAATCTCAAAAGATATGAGACTCCTAGATAAAGTCAAGATCTCTCCAATCCCATTTGCATTAGTATTACAATTAATAGTATCAAGTAACATAGGACCATCATCTAGAGATTTATCATAAACATTTGCCAAGCAAAACTCTTTAGTACCATGCATTTCGACATCAGGCACAAACAAAGCATTATCATAAGATTTATCAAAATAGCATGGATTATCATAAATAACAGTAACATAATTGCTCTCACAAGTTTTACTCATAGGGAATATTTCAAGAGAATCCACGGGAACATAACATTCATCCGCCTTTGGTAAGCATGGAGGACAATCAAATAGTGTAAGAGATAAAGAGTTACTCTCATTAGAAGGTTGGCATGGGTAGCTAATCCATTCTTTCTCCTTTTGTTCAGCACTCTCCTCTTCTTTTTCATCCAATGAGCTTTCAGGTTCATCGATTTCCTCCTCTTTTTCATCCAATGAGCTTTCAGGTTCATCAATTTCTTCTTCCACTGGTTCCTGCAAATTGTGAGTGCATTCTTGTGCATTAATGAGTCTCTCTTTATAATCAATGATATAAGGATTATCACTGTAGCTTTCTATGCAAAAATTAAGGATAGAAGAGACATAATCTTTAAGGTCCTTACAAACAGCACAAGTTTCATAATTTTTAGACATGAAGGATTCTATCTTAGAAGCTCCCATAAATAAGACAAATTGTTCTACCTCTTCGAACCCAAAATGAATATAGCTATTCCAATTATAGTTCTAAATTAAAACTTCTTCACTAAAGCCACATTGAAATTTAAGATGCTTAGTATCCTGTTTAGATCAACAGTTTATATCATGGCGTTTAAGCAAGATTTTAGCAATTGTATTCAATTTTTCTATCACAGCACTCATAACTTTACCCGTTCTTGATTCTCTATAGTTATTATATAATTCAATAAGCTCCAAATAGGTTGTGGGTTCTTCCATAGCAACAGTTTTTAATTTTTTGGTTTTTCAAATTTTTATGGATTTTTGGGTATATAATAAAACAAGGCAAAAACAAACTAGGCAAAAGTAAACTAAGCAAAATAATACTAGACAGAAATAAACTAAGCACAAATAAACTAGACAAAAGTAAACTAAGCAAAACAAAATAAAATAAAACAGAGAGAGAGGTAGAGTATACTCCCCAGGTGAACTTATGAGTAGAGCTATGCCTCCCCGGCAACGGCGCCGAGAAAATAGTCTTGATAACCCACAAGTATACGGGATCGCAACGAGTCTTCGAGGGAAGTAAAACCCAAATTTATTGATTCGACACAAGGGGAGGTAAAGAATACTTATAAGCCTTAACAACTGAGTTGTCAATTCAGCTGCACCTGGAAAAGCACTAGTAACAGGGGTGATGTGAAAGCAGCAGTGATATGAGAGCAATAGTAACAGTAACACATCAGCAGTAATAGTAACACAGAGGCAATGGCACCAGAAAATAGTTGATACTACTTCCAATAACATATAGAACGAGTATATGATGATGAGAGATGGACCGGGGTTCCTAGCTATCTACACTAGTGGTAACTCTCCAATAACAAGTGTTGGGTGAAAAAATTACAGTTGGGCAATTGATAGGATTGAAATAGCATTAAGACAAAACATCAAGATTATTAATCATGTAGGCATGTTTTCCATATATAGTCATACGTGCTCGCAATGAGAAACTTGTACAACATCTTTTGTCCTACCAGCCGGTGGCAGCCGGGCCTCAAGGGAATCTACTGGCTATTAAGGTACTCCTTTTAATAGAGCACCGGAGCAAAGCATTAACACTTGGTGAAAACATGTGATCCTCGTACCTACACCTTCCCCTCTAGTTATCCTAGTTGCTGTCACTCTGGGGCCTCGGGTTCCGGACATAGACATGTGCAAACAACTTGTAGATACAATCTAAGCAATAAGTATAGAGCTTAAATCTAAGATCATGCCACTCGGTCCCTAGTGACAAGCATTAAACACAACAAGATTGCAGCAACAATAAATTCATAAACTTTATAGTAACAATCCATCGGATCCCAACAAACACAACACCGATTACATCAGATGAATCTCAATCATGTAAGGCAGCTCATGAGATCATTGTATTGAAGTACATGGGGGAGAGAGTACCAACTAGCTACAGCTAGAACCCGTAGTCCATGGGGGAACTACTCACGGAGCATGATGGAGGCGGTGGCGTCGATGGAGATGGCTTCCGGGGGCACTTCCCCGTCCCGGCGGCATGCCGGAACAGAGATTTTGTCCCCCGAATTGGAGTTTCACGATGGCGGCGGTGTCCCTGGAGTCTTTCTGGAGTTTCATCAATTGGTATCGAGGTTTTAGGTCGCGAGGGGTCTTATAGGCGAAGAGGCGGCGCAGGAGGGCGCCTGGGGGTCCCACCCCATAGGGCGGCGCGCCCCCTTTCCAGGCCGCGCCGGCCTATGGTCTGGGGGCCCCAGGCCTCCCCTCTGGCTCCCCTTCGGTGTCCTGGTCCGTCTCGTTGTATTATGATGTTTGGTCTTCGTTTCGTCGAATTCCGAGAATATTGTCCGAACAGCCTTTCTGGAACCAAAAACAGCAGAAAACAGGAACTGGCACTTCGGCATCTTGTTAATAGGTTAGTTCCAGAAAACGCATAAAAACATTATAAAATGCAAGCAAAACATGTGGGTATTGTCATAAAACAAGCATGGAACATCAGAAATTATAGATACGTTGGAGACGTATTAGTGATCTCTTCAAGGAAGATTGTGAAGAGGCCCGGACTTCTCCTTCGTGGAGCTTGTGAAGTGGTTGTGGAGCTTTCCATCTCCAGAGTGGAGGAAAAGCTAACCAAAAGGAAATGGACATTATCCTTCGTGGGTTTGGCTCGGAAAACAGGGTGAGCCTTCGTGGCGTTGGGGAATCCTTCGTGGGACCTCCACCCCTCCAAACGTGACGTACCTTCTTGCAAAGGAAGGGAACACGGGAATATATCCTCATCTCCGCGTGCCTCGGTTATTTCTATACCCGAGCTTAATTTCCTTGTGATAGTCATCATGCTTGAAGTATCTATTATATCTTGCTATCACTTGTTGTTCATATATATTGTGCCTATCTTGCTTAGCTCTAGTTGTTGTTACACTTAGTTGAGCCTAGCTTATTTAGGATTTGTGCTTGTGAAATAAACGTTAGTTTAATTCCGCATTCTTACAAGCCAAATCCGTAAGAGTTTTTAAACGCCTATTCACCCCCCCTATAGGCGACATCTCGTCCTTTCACTGGGCCTCTAAAGCTTCGGGTCCGTGGGCTTCATGTCCCCTCCAGATAACCCGGGCATTTTATTCGGCATACCTATGTCACCAGGTCTCTGTAAAGATCCTATCTGATTTGCCCCTTCCCCCATATCAAGCTCACCCAACTCAATTTCACGTTCAATCTCAGCGGTTTGGTTTTCTAGTAGCTCATCATTGCGTTTAGGCGACGTACTAACAACATTTATGATGAGAATAGCATGAAAAATATGTGCACCTCATGTACCTCCCTCGATGCTGCAACAAGTGCCAAGTGCAACTGATGAGATATGCAATGTACATAATAAGCATAAGGGCACTCATTTAGAATTAGAGCTTTTAGCCCATAACATTCACCTCGCATGTTACTTGCTCCGTCATACCCTTGTCCTCTTATATCCCAGACATTCAAATTATTGTTCGCGAGGATAACACAAATTGCATGTTTGAGTGTTAATGCAACAGTGTGAGTGACATGAATGGCATCAAGAAAGTGCTTTGTCATACCATTGTCCTCTTATATCTCGGAAGTCCAATGCATTTCTCCTTACCTTTATCACTAAGTAAATCAAGTGCAAAATAAGGATCTTCATTATTGTACCTTACAAACACTCTCTCATAACTAACAACAACCTTCAACATATAATATGTGGAGTTCCACCTAGTGCTGACATCAAGATTCAAGTATGCCTTAGTGTCAATGTTCTCTAGATCAACACATTTTTAAACTTAGTTATCCTTGTTGGGTTGTTCTCCACATATTTAACAGCTGCACACATGCACTTTATTGAAATTTCAACTTCTTTGAGACCATCAGCGACAATTAAGTTGACAATGTGGGTGGCACATCTGGTGTGAAGATATTTGCCTCTGGCTATGCTATTGTTAGCTTTATTCAATTCCTTCTTCATGTAAACAATACCACCATCATTACTAGAAGCATTATCATCATAAATTGTCATGACCTTTGATACGTCCAAAACGTATCTACTTTCCCGAACACTTTTGCTATTGTTTTGCCTCTAAATTGTGTATTTTGGATGCAACTAACACGGACTAACGCTGTTTTCACCAGAATTGCTCTGGTGTCTCGTTTTTGTGCAGAAATCCAACTTTCAGGAAAATCTTCGGAATTTATGCCAAAGGTCCTATTTTACCAGAAGATTGACGGAGCCAGAAGAGCAAGCCAGGTGGAGGCCCGAGGGCCCCACACACTAGGCCGGCGCGGCCCAGGAGGGGGGCGCGCCGCCCTATTGTGTGGCCGCCTCGGCTGGCCCCTGACACCCTCCTTCGGACTACTTAACGCCTTCGACCTAAAAACGCATGGGGGGGTTAGAAGAAATCGCCAGAAACCATCCAGTACGCCGCCACCATCGCGAAACTCCGTCTCGGGACCGAAACTCGTTCGGCACTCCGCCGGGACGGGGAATTGGAGGAGATCATCGCCATCATCACCACCGACGCCTCTCCATCGACCAGCCATGTTTCCCCATCCATGTGTGAGTAATTCCCCCGCTGTAGGCTGAAGGGGATGGTAGGGATGGGATGAGATTGGTCATGTAATAGCATAAGATTGTTAGGGCATAGTGCCTAGTGTTCGTAATTGGTACTTTTATGATATTGTTGCAACTTGTTATGCTTAATGCTTGTCACTAGGGCCCGAGTGCCATGATTTCAGATCTGAACATATTATCAATTCATGATGATATTCATTGCTTTATGATCTTACCTGCAAGTTGTATACACGTATTGTTGTCCGGAACCTAAGGCCCCAAAGTGACAGAAATTGGGACAACCGAGGGGGAAGGCGGTGATATGAGGATCACATGTGTTCACGGAGTGTTAATGCTTTGCTCCGGTGCTCTATTAAAAGGAGTACCTTAATTTCCAGTAGATTCCCTAGAGGCCCGGCTGCCACCGGCTGGTAGGACAAAAGATGTTGTGCAAGTTTCTCATTGTGAGCACGTACGACTAAATATGGAACACATTGATATGTCCAAAACGTATCTACTTTCCCGAACACTTTTGCTATTGTTTTGCCTCTAATTTGTGTGTTTTGGATGCAACTAACACGGACTAACGCTGTTTTCAGCAGAACTGTTCTGGTGTCTCGTTTTTGTGCGGAAATCCAACTTTCAGGAAAATCCTCGGAATTTATACGAAAGGTCCTATTTTTCCAGAAGACTCACGGAGCCAGAAGGGCAAGTCAGGTGGAGGCCCGAGGGCCCCACACCCTAGGGTGGCGCGGCCCAGGAGGGGGGCGCGCGGCCCTAGCGTGTGGCCCCCTCGGCCAGCCTCCGACGCCCTCCTTCGGACTACTTATCGCCTTCGACCTAAAAACGCACGGGGAGAAGTCGAAGTCGCCAGAAACCCTCCAGAACGCTGCCACATCGCGAAACTCCATCTCGGGAGCTAGAAGTCTCCGTTCTGGCACTCCGCCGGGACGGGGAATTGGAGGAGATCATCGCCATCATCACCACCGACGCCTCTCCATCGACCAGCCATGTTTCCCCCATCCATGTGTGAGTAATTCCCCCGCTGTAGGCTGAAGGGGATGGTAGGGATTGGATGAGATTGGTCATGTAATAGTATAAGATTGTTAGGGCATAGTGCCTAGTGTCCGTAATTGGTACTTTGATGATATTGTTGCAACTTGTTATGCTTAATGCTTGTCACTAGGGCCCGAGTGCCATGATCTCAGATCTGAACATGTTATTATTTCATCATGATATTCATTGTTTATGGTCTTACCCGCAAGTTGTATACACATGTCGCTGTCCGGAACCAATGGCCCCGAAGTGACGAAATCGGGACAACCGGAGGGGATGGTAGTGATGTGAGGATCACATGTGTTCACGGAGTGTTAATGCTTTGCTCCGGTACTCTATTAAAAGGAGTACCTTAATATCCAAGTAGATTCCCTTGAGGCCCGGCTGCCACCGGCTGGTAGGACAAAAGATGTTGTGCAAGTTTCTCATTGCGAGCACGTACGACTATAATTGGAACACATGCCTATTGATTGCTTTGTACTTGGACACCATTTTATTATTATCTGCAAATGCCCTGTTTGATTGTTACATGAGTTTCTCTCATCCATGCAACGCCCGTTATCCGTCCCCGTGCCTACGATATTTTAATCCCGATGTTTACTATAATCACTACTGCTATCTTTGTTACTCGCTCGTCGTTATTTGACTATCGCTATCGCTATAAAAGCTGTTACTATCGATAAACTCTTGCGAGCAAGTCTCGTTTCCAGTGCAGCTGAATTGACAACTCCGCTGTTAAAGCTTTCAAGTATTATTTGTCTCCCCTTGTGTCGAATCAATAAATTGGGTTTTACTACCCGCGAAGACTGCTGCGATCCCCTATACTTGTGGGTTATCAAGACCGTTTTCTGGCGCCGTTGCCGAGGAGCATAGCTTTATTTGGAAGTTCACTTGGATCGATATTGTTCGCTGCAAATTCTCCATCATGGGTAAAACTCGCGATCCTAAAGTCGCCATATTACCATCCACTACAAGAAAAGGTACAACTCTGAGTACCTCTCGTTGCTCTTGATTCACCATCTGTGATTGATAAACTTGTTTCACCACCACATGCTTCACTTGCTGGTAATTCTGCTGAATCTGAAAATTCTTATAATATTGATGATGCTTCTGCTGTGCTTGATGATAGTGGTTCATTGGGATCCTTTCCAGATGCTACAATTGCTAGGTCTAGACAAATTGAAAATACTGAAACTCCTGATGCTACTACACCTGCTAATTCATCTGAACTTGATTATTCTAGTGATGATCCTGATGAAGATTATGTGGAGCTTAATGATGATTTTATTAATATATGCAATGCTACTGCTGATGTAAGAAAAATTAAAAAGTTGCTTGCACAACATACTGTTAGATATATACTGTCTCCTGATCCTAAATTTGCCACATCTCCTATAAACATTAAGGATAAGGATTATGATTTTTCTCTTGATTTGTCTCATATATCTATTGTTGAGAAAACACCTTTTTGTGGTACTGAAAAAGAAAGTGTTGTAGAACACATGATTGAGCTATCTACTCTTAGTAGCTTGTTTTCTGATGATGTTAAGAAGCGTACTTATTTCGTTGCTAAAATTTTCCCTTTCTCATTAAAGGATGATGCTAAAACTTGGTATAATAGTTTGCCACCTGATTCTATTAATAGTCCAAAAGAATTGCTTGATGTTTTCTTCCGGAAATACTTTCCTGCTAGTGCTCAACATGTTGCTTTGCAGAGAATTTATAATTTTGATCAGGAAGATGAAGAGAAATTGCCTGAGGCTTGGGCAAGATTTTGTTCTCTTATCAGAGCTCGGCCTGAACATGATTTAGAAAAGAATGATCTACTTGATATATTTTATAGTGGACTAACCATTGAGTCTAGGGCATACCTGGATAGTTGTGTTGGTTGTGTTTTCAGGAAAAGAACTCCAGACGACGCTGAAGAATTATTGGCTAAAATAGGCCGGAATCATGATGATTGGTCTACACCTGAACCAACTCCAACGCCAATATTGAAGAAGAGGGGTTTAATTAAATTGAATGATGAAGATATGAGGGAAGCCAAGAAGTCTCTCAAGGAGAAAGGTATTAAATCCGAAGATGTGAAGAATCTACCTCCCATAGAAGATATATGTGAGATAATTCCCCCTTCATCCATGATTGAGGTAAACTCCCTTCGCCGCTTTACTAGGGAAGATATTCCGTATTCGAAACCTCCTGCTCAATGCTTAGATGAGTTTGATAATTATATTGTTAAGCAAGAAAATTTTAATATGAGAGTAGAGAATCATCTAATGGAAAATTCTCAAGCTATTAGCAATTTGCATGATATTGTGGAGAGAACCTCCAATGATGTTAAGATGCTTGTTAAACATTTTCAAATGGTTCAAACTCAAATTGATCAACTCACTAAAGTGCAAAATGACTTATTGAAAAATAATTCTAAAGAGAAACATGCTTATGAAGTAACAACTAGAGGCGGTGTTTCTACCCAGGATCCTCTATATCCTGAAGGGCATCCCAAGAGAATTGAACAAGATTCTCAACGAACTGAAACTAGTGCTCCATCTAAGAAAAAGAAGAAGAAACATAAAAATGTTGTAGAATCCTCTGAACCTGTTAATGATCCTAATAGTATTTCTATTTCCGATGCTGAAACTGAAAGTGGTAATGAACATGATAATAGTAATGGTAATGATAATAATGATATTTTTGATAAAGAAGAAGTTGAAGAAGAACCTGAAAAGCAAGATAAAAATAAAAAGTATAGTAAAGAAGATTGTATTGCTAAGAAACATGGTAATGAAAGGGAACCTTGGGTGCAAAAGCAAATGCCTTTTCCTGCTAAGAAACTAAAATCAAAGGAAGAAGAACACTATAATAAATTTTGTGATTGGATGAAACCTTTATTCTTGCAAATCCCTTTGATCGATGCTATTAAATTGCCTCCTTATTCAAAGTATATGAAAGATATTGTTACTAACAAAAGGAAAATCCCCAATGAGGAAATTTCCACTATGCTTGCTAATTACTCTTTCAATGGCAAAGTTCCAAAGAAGTTGGGCGACCCAGGTATACCTACTATTCCTTGTTCTATTAAGAATAATTATGTTAAAACTGCTCTATGTGACTTGGGAGCCGGTGTTAGTGTTATGCCTTTTTCTCTTTATAAGAGACTTTACTTAGATAAGTGATACGTCTTCGACGTATCGATAATTTCTTATGTTCTATGCCATATTATTGATGATACCTACATGTTTTATGCACACTTTATGTCATATTCGTGCATTTTCTGGAACTAACCTATTAACAAGATGCCGAAGTGCCGATTCTTTGTTTTCTGCTGTTTTTGGTTTCGAAATCCTAGTAACGAAATATTCTCGGAATTGGACGAAATCAAGACCCGGGGGCCTATTTCGCCACGAACCTTCCAGAAGACCGAAGAGCATACGAAGTGGGGCCACGAGGTGGCCAAACCACAAGGCGGCGCGGCCAAGGGGGCCCGCGCCGCCCTTGGTGTGGGCCCCTCGTCGGCCCCCGACTCGCCCTTCCGCCTACTTAAAGCCTCCGTCGCGAAACCCCCGATGCGAAAAACCACGATACGGAAAACCTTACCGTGACGCCGCCGCCGCCGATCCCATCTCGGGGGATTCCGGAGATCTCCTCCGGCACCCTGCCGGAGAGGGGATTCATCTCCCGGAGGACTCTACACCGCCATGGTCGCCTCCGGAGTGATGAGTGAGTAGTTCACCCCTGGACTATGGGTCCATAGCAGTAGCTAGATGGTTGTCTTCTCCTCATTGTGCTTCATTGTTGGATCTTGTGAGCTGCCTAACATGATCAAGATCATCTATCCGTAATACTCTATGTTGTGTTTGTCGGGATCCGATGGATAGAGAATACCATGTTATGTTAATTATCAAGTTATTACCTATGTGTTGTTTATGATCTTGCATGCTCTCCGTTATTAGTAGAGGCTCTGGCCAAGTTGATGCTAGTAACTCCAAGAGGGAGTATTTATGCTCGATAGTGGGTTCAAGTCTCCGTGAATCTGGGGGAGTGACAGAAACCCCTAAGGTTATGGATGTGCTGTTGCCACTAGGGATAAAACATTGATGCTATGTCGGAGGATGTAGTTATTGATTACATTACGCACCATACTTAATGCAATTGTCTCGTTGCTTTGCAACTTAATACCGGAAGGGGTTCGGACGATAACCTCGAAGGTGGACTTTTTAGGCATAGATGCAGTTGGATGGCGGTCTATGTACTTTGTCGTAATGCCCAATTAAATCTCACTATACTTATCATGCCATGTATGTGCATTGTTATGCCCTCTCTATTTGTCAATTGCCCGACCGTAATTTGTTCACCCAACATGCTTTTATCTTATGGGAGAGACACCTCTAGTGAACTGTGGACCCCGGTCCATTCTTTTAATACCGAAATACAAATCTGTCGCAATACTTGTTTTACTCGTTTTCTCTGCAAACAATCATCTTCCACACAATACGGTTAATCCTTTGTTACAGCAAGCCGATGAGATTGACAACCTCACTGTTTCGTTGGGGAAAAATACTTTGGTTGTGTTGTGCAGGTTCCACGTTGGCGCCGGAATCTCTGGTGTTGCGCCGCACTACATCCCGCCGCCATCAACCTTCAACGTGCTTCTTGACTCCTACTGGTTCGATTAAACCTTGGTTTCTTACCGAGGAAACTTGCTGCTGTGTGCATCACACCTTCCTCTTGGGGTTCCCAACGGACGTGTCAATTACACGCATCAAGCAAATTTCCGGCGCCGTTGTCGGGAGATCAAGACACGCTGCAAGGGGAGTCTCCACTTCTCAATCTCTTTACTTTGTTTTTGTCTTGCTTTATTTTGTTTACTACTTTGTTTGCTGCACTTATATCAAAACACAAAAAAATTAGTTGCTAGCTTTACTTTATTTACTGTCTTGTTTGCTATATCAAAAACACAAAAAATTAGTTTACTTGCATTTACTTTATCTAGTTTGCTTTATTTACTACTGCTAAAATGGCCAACCCTGAAAATACTAAGTTGTGTGACTTCACTAGCACAAATAATAATGATTTCCTATGCACACCTATTGCTCCACCTGCTACTACAGCAGAATTCTTTGAAATTAAACCTCGCTTTACTTAATCTTGTCATGAGAGAGCAATTTTCCGGTGTTAGTTCCGATGATGCTCGCTGCACATCTCAATAATTTTGTTGAACTATGTGAAATGCAAAAATATAAAGATGTAGATGGTGACATTATAAAATTAAAATTGTTTCCTTTCTCATTAAGAGGAAGAGCTAAAGATTGGTTGCTATCTCTCGCCTAAGAATAGTATTGATTCCTGGACTAAATGCAAGGATGCTTTTATTGGTAGATATTATCCCCCTGCTAAAATTATATCTTTGAGGAGTAGCATAATGAATTTTAAACAATTGGATAATGAACATGTTGCTCAAGCTTGGGAAAGAATGAAATCTCTCGGTTAAAAATTGCCCAACCCATGGACTCGACTACTTGGATGATCATCCAAACCTTCTATGCAGGACTAAATTTTTCTTCGCGGAATTTATTGGATTCAGCTGCTGGAGGTACCTTTATGTCCATCACTCTTGGTGAAGCAACAAAGCTTCTTGATAATATGATGGTTAATTATTCTGAATGGCACACGGAAAGAGCTCCACAAAGTAAGAAGGTAAATTCTGTTGAAGAATCCTCTTCCTTGAATGATAAGGTTGATGCTATTATGTCTATGCTTGCGAATGATAGGACTAATGTTGATCCTAATAATGTTCCGTTAGCTTCATTGGTTGCCCAAGAAGAACATGTTGATGTAAACTTCATTAAGAATAATAATTTCAACAACAATGCTTATCGGAACAATTCTAGTAATAACTATAGGCCATATCCTTATAATAATGGTAACGGTTATGCTAATTCTTATGGGAATTATTACAACAATAATAGGAATACACCCCCGGACTTGAAGCCATGCTTAAAGAATTTATTAGTACACAAACCGCTTTTAACAAATCTGTTGAGGAAAAACTCAATAAAATTGATATTCTTGTTTCTAGAGTTGATAGTCTTGCCTCCGATGTTGATCTTTTGAAATCGAAAGTTATGCCTAATAGGGATATTGAAAATAAAATTGTTACTACAGCAAATGCCATCCAAGTTAGAATTAATGAGAATATAAGATTAATGGTTGAACTGCGTGCTAGGTGGGATAGAGAAGAAAATGAAAAACTAGCTAAAAAGGAAAATGTTGCTAAAGTTTGGACTATTACCACCACTAGCAATGCTAATAATTCACATGTTGCTGCACCTCCTACTATCAATGGTAAAATAATTGGTGTTGGCAATGCTTCTACTCCTAGTGCAAAGCGCGCAAAATTACCCGAAACCGCTAAAACTTGCTGAAACTGCTTGTGATAAAACTGCTGAAATATTTTCCAACCTTGGGGATGATAATCCCATTGCTTTAGATTGTAATGATTTAGATTTTGATGATTGCCACATCTCTGAAGTTATAAAGTTCTTACAAAAACTTGCTAAGAGTCCCAATGCTAGTGCTATAAACTTGGCTTTCACAAAACATATTACAAATGCTCTCATAAAAGCTAGAGAAGAGAAACTAAAACTTGAAACTTCTATTCCTAGAAAGCTAGAGGATGGTTGGGAGCCCATCATTAAAATGAGAGTCAAAGATTTTGATTGTAATGCTTTATGTGATCTTGGTGCAAGTATTTCGTTATGCCTAAGAAAGTCTATGATATGCTTGACTTGCCACCATTGAAAAATTGTTATTTGGATGTTAATCTCGCTGATAATGCTAAAAAGAAACCTTTGGGGAAGGTTGATAATGTGCATATTATGGTTAACAATAACCTTGTCCCCGTTGATTTTGTTGTCTTGGATATTGAATGCAATGCATCTTGCCCCATTATATTGGGAAGACCTTTTCTTCGAACCGTTGGTGCTACTATTGATATGAAGGAAGGTAATATTAAATATCAATTTCCTCTCAAGAAAGGTATGGAACACTTTCCTAGAAAGAGAATGAAGTTACCTTATGATTCTATTATTAGAACAAATTATGATGTTGATGCTTCGTCTCTCGATGTTACTTGATTTACACTTTCTGCGCCTAGCTGAAAGGCGTTAAAGAAAAGCGCTTATGGGAGACAACCCATGTTTTTACTCCAGTATTTTTGTTTTAAATTTGTGTCTTGGAAGTTGTTTACTACTGTAGCAACCTCTCCTTATCTTAGTTTTGAGTTTTGTTGTGCCAAGTAAAGTCTTTGATAGTAAAGTAAGTACTAGATTTGGATTACTGCGCAGTTCCAGATTTCTTTGCTGTCACGAATCTGGGTCTACCTCCCTGTAGGAAGCTCAGAAAATTAAGCCAATTTACGTGCATGATCCTCAGATATGTACGCAACTTTCATTCAATTTGAGCATTTTCATTTGAGCAAGTCTGGTGGCCTAATAAAATCCATCTTTACGGACTGTTCTGTTTTGACAGATTCTGTCTTTTATTTCGCATTGCCTCTTTTGCTATGTTGGATGAATTTCTTTGATCCATTAATGTCCAGTAGCTTTATGCAATGTCCAGAAGTGTTAAGAATGATTGTGTCACCTCTGAACATGTGAATTTTTATTATGCACTAACCCTCTAATGAGTTGTTTCGAGTTTGGTGTGGAGGAAGTTTTCAATGATCAAGAGAGGAGTATGATGCAATATGATCAAGGAGAGTGAAAGCTCTAAGCTTGGGGATGCCCCGGTGGTTCACCCCTGCATATTTTAAGAAGACTCAAGCGTCTAAGCTTGGGGATGCCCAAGGCATCCCCTTCTTCATCGACAACATTATCGGGTTCCTCCCCCGAAACTATATTTTTATTCCGTCACATCTTATGCACTTTGCTTGGAGCGTCGGTTTGTTTTTGTTTTTGTTTTGTTTGAATAAAATGGATCCTAGCATTCACTTTGTGGGAGAGACACACGCTCCGCTGTAGCATATGGACAAATATGTCCTTAGGCTCTACTCATAGTATTCATGGCGAAGTTTCTTCTTCGTTAAATTGTTATATGGTTGGAATTGGAAAATACTACATGTAGTAACTCTAAAATGTCTTGGATAATTTGATACTTGGCAATTGTTGTGCTCATGTTTAAGCTCTTGCATCATATACTTTGCACCCATTAATGAAGTAATACTTAGAGCTTGCTAATTTGGTTTGCATATTTGGTTTCTCTAGAGTCTAGATAACATCTAGTATTGAGTTTTGAACAACAAGGAAGACGGTATGGAGTCTTATAATGTTTACAATATGTCTTTTATGTGAGTTTTGCTGTACCGTTCATCCTTGTGTTTGTTTCAAATAACCTTGCTAGCCTAAACCTTGTATCGAGAGGGAATACTTCTCATGCATCCAAAATCCTTGAGCCAACCACTATGCCATTTGTGTCCACCATACCTACCTACTACATGGTATTTATCCGCCATTCCAAAGTAAATTGCTTGAGTGCTACCTTTAAAATTCCATCATTCACCTTTGCAATATATAGCTCATGGGACAAATAGCTTAGAAACTATTGTGGTATTGAATATGTACTTATGCACTTTATCTCTTATTAAGTTGCTTGTTGTGCGATAACCATGCTTCGGGGACGCCATCAACTATTCTTTGTTGAATATCATGTGAGTTGCTATGCATGTCCGTCTTGTCTGAAGTAAGAGAGATCTACCACCTTTATGGTTGGAGCATGCATATTGTTAGAGAAGAACATTGGGCCGCTAACTTAAGCCATGATTCATGGTGGAAGTTTCAGTCTTGGACATATATCCTCAATCTCATATGAGAATAATAATTGTTGCCACATGCTTATGCATTAAAGAGGAGTCCATTATCCGTTGTCCATGTTGTCCCGGTATGGATGTCTAAGTTGAGAATAATCAAAAGCGAGAAATCCAAAATGCGAGGTTTCTCCTTAGACCTTTGTACAGGCGGCATGGAGGTACCCCATTGTGACACTTGGTTAAAACATGTGCATTGCAAAGATCCGGTAGTCCAAGCTAATTAGGACAAGGTGCGGGCACTATTAGTATACTATGCATGAGACTTGCAACTTGTAAGATATAACTTTCATAACTCATATGCTTTATTACTACCGTTGACAAAATTGTTTCATGTTTTCAAAATAAAAGCTCTAGCACAAATATAGCAATCGATGCTTTCCTCTTTGAAGGACCATTCTCTTTTACTTTTATGTTGAGTCAGCTTCACCTATCTCTCTCCACCTCAAGAAGCAAACACTTGTGTGAACTGTGCATTGATTCCTACATATTTGCATATTGCACTTGTTATATTACTCTATGTTGACAATTATCTATGAGATATACATGTTACAAGTTGAAAGCAACCGCTGAAACTTAATCTTCCTTTGTGTTGTTTCAATACCTTTACTTTGATTTATTGCTTTATGAGTTAACTCTTATGCAAGACTTATTAATACTTGTCTTGAAGTACTATTCATGAAAAGTCTTTGCTTTATGATTCACTTGTTTACTCGTGTCATTACCATTGTTTTGATCGCTGCATTCATTACATATGTTTACAAATAGTATGATCAAGGTTATGATGGCATATCACTTCAGAAATTATCTTTGTTATCGTTTTACCCGGTCGGGACGAGCGGAACTAAGCTTGGGGATGCTTGATACGTCTCCGACATATCGATAATTTCTTATGTTCTATGCCATATTATTGATGATACCTACATGTTTTATGCACACTTTATGTCATATTCGTGCATTTTCCGGAACTAACCTATTAACAAGATGCCGAAGTGCCGCTTGTTGTTTTCTCGCTGTTTTTGGTTTCGAAATCCTAGTAACGAAATATTCTCGGAATTGGACGAAATCAAGACCCGAGGGCCTATTTCGCCATGAACCTTCCGAAGACCGAAGAGCATACGAAGTGGGTCCACGAGGTGGCCAAACCACAAGGCGGCGCGGCCAAGGGGGCCCGCGCCGCCCGTGGTGTGGGCCCCTCGTCAGCCCCCGACTCTGCCCTTCCGCCTACTTAAAGCCTCCGTCGCGAAACCCCCGATGCGAAAAACCACGATACGGAAAACCTATCGAGACGCCGCCGCCGCCGATCCCATCTCGGGGGATTCCGGAGATCTCCTCCGGCACCCCGCCGGAGAGGGGATTCATCTCCCGGAGGACTCTACACCGCCATGGTCGCCTCCGGAGTGATGAGTGAGTAGTTCACCCCTCGGACTATGGGTCCATAGCAGTAGCTAGATGGTTGTCTTCTCCTCATTGTGCTTCATTGTTGGATCTTGTGAGCTGCCTAACATGATCAAGATCATCTATCCGTAATACTCTATGTTGTGTTTGTCGGGATCCGATGGATAGAGAATACCATGTTATGTTAATTATCAAGTTATTACCTATGTGTTGTTTATGATCTTGCATGCTCTCCGTTATTAGTAGAGGCTCTGGCCAAGTTGATGCTAGTAACTCCAAGAGGGAGTATTTATGCTCGATAGTGGGTTCATGTCTCCGTGAATCTGGGGGAGTGACAGAAACCCCTAAGGTTATGGATGTGGTGTTGCCACTAGGGATAAAACATTGATGCTATGTCCGAGGATGTAGTTATTGATTACATTACGCACCATACTTAATGCAATTGTCTGTTGCTTTGCAACTTAATACTGGAAGGGGTTCGGACGATAACCTCGAAGGTGGACTTTTTAGGCATAGATGCGGTTGGATGGCGGTCTATGTACTTTGTCGTAATGCCCAATTAAATCTCACTATACTTATCATGCCATGTATGTGCATTGTTATGCCCTCTCTATTTGTCAATTGCCCGACCGTAATTTGTTCACCCAACATGCTTTTATCTTATGGGAGAGACACCTCTAGTGAACTCGTGGACCCCGGTCCATTCTTTTAATACTGAAATACAAATCTGCTGCAATACTTGTTTTACTCGTTTTCTCTGCAAACAATCATCTTCCACACAATACGGTTAATCCTTTGTTACAGCAAGCTCGGTGAGATTGACAACCTCACCGTTTCGTTGGGGCAAAGTACTTTGGTTGTGTTGTGCAGGTTCCACGTTGGCACCGGAATCTCTGGTGTTGCGCCGCACTACATCCCGACGCCATCAACCTTCAACGTGCTTCTTGACTCCTACTGGTTCGATTAAACCTTGGTTTCTTACTGAGGGAAACTTGCCGCTGTGCGCATCACACCTTCCTCTTGGGGTTCCCAACGGACGTGTCAATTACACGCATCAATAAGTTGATACCTACTGATATATCTTTGCAAATGGCTGATAAATCTACTGCTATTCATGTTGGTATATGTGAGGATGTTCCTGTTCAAGTTACTAATAACTGCTTGATATTAACTGATTTTGTTGTGTTGGAAATGCCCGAAGATGATAATATGTCTATTATTCTTGGGAGACCTTTTCTTAACACCGCAGGGGCTGTTATTGATTGCTATAAAGGAAAGGTTACTTTCAATGTTGATGATAGGGAGCACACCGTCTATTTTCCCAAGAGGATTATTGAAAAAGCATGTGGAGTTAATACTATTGTAATGTGAGAACTATCAAAGTCAGAACTATCGATTGTCCAATATATGAGCCTAAAGAAGAATATCAAACTCTTGTGATGGGATCCATATAAATACAATACAAGGTAACATGATTGATTTGAGGTTTATTTCTTCATATGCTATGTAAAATTTATTTGGTGACAAGACTTGATCAACCTTGTTAACAAATACTTTTTATATGCATAGAGGAGGTAAACAACATCTCTTTCTTCCTCCACTTGCTCTACTTGTCTGTAGCACTTTTAGTTTTCAAAGTTCCTTAGTTAATTAGAGATTTCAAAAAATTTCCTGGCCAGTAATAATAAACTTAATACCCAGAAATGTGCATTTTTCAAAGTTTTCAAAAATTCACAAAAATTATACCGTTGGTCCTATTTTTCGAAAATGCACCTGGGAGCACTCGGGATGACCAGTGGGGCACCCTGGTGGCACCCCACAGGCCGGCGCGGCCGGCAAGGGGGCGCGCCACCCTGGTGTGTGGGTCCCCCTTTGCCCCACTTCAGCATCTCTTCCCCCCACACTCTTCTCTCTCCCGAAAAAATCGACACCAGCTTTCTCTCACTCGCGTTTTTGCTCAAGAACTCCAGATTTCTCGATCTCTTTGCTCAGCCCAGATTTCTGTCTGAAATTTGGCACATTTGCTCTTCGGTATGTGACTCCTTCAACCATCCAAGTAGAATTTTGTTTGGTTGAGTATATCTTGAATATTTTGCTGCTGTAGGTAACATGTTTAGTGAGCTTGCATGCTTGTTCTAAGTGGTAGAAACTAGTTTTGATGCATGTTTAGTACTCTAGCAAGTTCCTATGGTAGTTTCCCTCAATTATATGTCACCAAATCAAATTTTATAATGTTTGTTGAAAAATTTCAGAAAAGGAAGATGGATAACCATAACTTTGGAGAAGTGTTTGAAAGAGAGACGACAAGCACGGGGAGACCCTCAAGGTCATCCACCCGATTCAGGCAATCCTACAATGAGGACCTCATCGCACCAAGCTTTGCACCCGAAGAGGACAATGGAGTCCCTAACGCTTCATCCTTCCCATGTTATGACTTTGAGTAATGCAGGGTTGTTGGATGATTTCTTGACCCTCGTCGGTAAGGCAGGCTTAACCACCTACATGGGATATGAGAGTGAACAATACTACATGCTCACTAAAATCTTTGTGGAAAGCTTCAAGTTCAACAACAAGCACTATCACCCGACAGTTGCATTCAAGATCTATGGTAAACCCATTACTATGAAGTTGGAAGATTTTTGTGCTGCATTGGATATTACCCCAGTAGGTACAGCAAAGAAGATCGAGGACAACCCCAAGGAATTGCTGGAGCTCTATCGAGGAATCACCAACGATGATTGTCGCACCATTCAGCGTGGCAAGATAAGAAACATTCAACTCCCCGCCATTAAGTATTTTGCTTATTACATTGCTACTAGCATCCTTGGTAGGGAGAACACTAGTAATATATCTAGCTATCATCTTGCTTTCTTAATTGCTGCACTCACTGGGGACACACCATATCATCTTGGTGCTCTTGTTGCTCGCCGCTTGTCTAACAAGGGGCCTATATTTGGAGGAATTATTGCATCGCGCATTTTAGCGTATCTAGATCTTCCTCTTAACCCTAGTGATGTGAAAATAACTCCTGTGAGGCTTGATATTGCTGCTATGAAGAGTCATCAATTTGTTATAGCTGACTCTAGTTTAGATAATATTGTCTATAGAATGTTGTTTGCTGACGGGGAAGAGAGGGAAATCCTTTTGCCGCAGCCAGATTTGTTCGGCATTGACAGGAAACCATGGTCGCGCTCTAAGGAGGAGGTGGATGAGCAATTGAAGATACAAGGCTTCCACCAGCAGCATGACTCCGAGGACGCCGAGCCCTCCTACGACTACACCGTCACGTATCCGGGTGCTTCTTCCAAAGACATACCCGGAATATGATCCATCTTCGTCGTACTACGGCGGTGCTACTTCATGGGCACCATGGGATTGATCTCCACTTAGGCCAAAATCCTAAGCTTGGGGGGAGGTATACCGGCATCACTCATTCTTTGCATATTATGGTTTCTGGATACTTGTATATACTTGTTTAGTTTCTTGAAGTGGTTTTCTAATAAGAGGAAGATGATATTTGGGGAAGTGCTGATTGAAAACAGATTCTGGACTGATACCGAAAAAATTCTCAAAAATAGCCAGAACGTTATTTTATGAAGCCCATTTTTGTGCATGTTCCCCAGGTTGTTATCTAACTATCATTAGTTGAACACTATTCGAGCTGAGCAGAGGAAGAATTTCTTAAAAATCGATTACTGTACTGCTGTCAAGTTTGACGAATTTCTGCTGCTTTGTGTTTGTGTGACTCTTTTAGTTTTCATTTTCTTGGTTTTGCTTTGTTTCTTTCCTAAAACACAAAAAGACCAAACATATTTCTGTTGTTTCTCTTCACCACTTGTTTACTTTAGTTTCTTGCTTTTATTTTGCTTTGTTTGCTATCATTGGTTTGCTATAAGAAAATCCAAAAAGATTTTGCTTTGTTTGCTTGTTTCCTTTTGTTCTTGTTTCCAATTCGAAAACACCAAAAATATTTGTTGTTCTTCTTTGGTTTTGTAAAGTTCATTATAAGTTCAATGGTCTTCGGTTGCTGGAGCGTGGGCTTTCATTCCATATTATTCAAGCTACACAAGTGAAAAGGCGATAATGACGATCTACGACAATTCGATTGTGGTGAGAGGTTGGTATGAACTCTATTTGTTTTCATTTTTGTACATATACTCATCCATGTGAGCATGCTTAGTTGGTTCATGTGAGGTATATGTCATTTAAGAAAGTCTAGTAGTTCATGATCTCTCATGATTAGCTCCAATTTATTAATATGAGTAGCATGTCATAAATATTTGCTTGCATTGCTTTATTCATTGATAGGTATGACATTGTGGTATCCTCCTCTGAATAATTCACTCGAATCAACTTGGCACATGCTCACGCATGCATATGACTGAACAAAATGTCAATTAAGCCTCGATGATTTACTTTACCTCAGAGTTCTTGTATCACATTTATGCCTCCGTTAATTTATTTTGTCGCAAGCATGATTATGACGATTCATCGCTCTCTTGATTGTCGCTTCCCAGTCTATTGCTAGCCTTCACTTGTACTGAGCGGGAACGCTGCTCATGCTTCCGAACACCTGAAAACCAAGTTATTCCAGAGTGTCCACCATAAATACCTATGCATGGCATTTCAAACCATTCCAAGTAAATTCTCATGTGCTACCTTTAAACCTTCAAAATGCTTCTCAATTTGTGTTGATGTTTTATAGCTCATGAGGAAATATGTGGTGTTTATCTTTCAATCTTGTAATTTACTCCTGACAGACTTTCATAATGGACTAGTGGCACATCCGCTTATCCAATAATTTTGCAAAAAGAGTCGGCAACGGGGTTCCTAGCCCCAATTAATCAACTTTCATTAATAATTCTCTTCACATGTTTTGCCCTGATTTATCAGTAAGCAACTTAAATTGCAAATAGACACGCCTCCATGGTATGAGATTGTTGGAAGGCACCCGAGGATTCGGTTAGCCATGGCTTGTGTAAGCAAAGGTTGGGGGAAGTGTCATCCATAATAAAACTAAAGTACGTGTGTAAACAAAAGAGAAGAGGGATGATTTACCTTGCTGGTAGAGATGACGTCCTTCATGGGAGCCGCTCTTGGAAGTCTGGTTGACGAGGTAGTTAGAGTACCCATTATCATTCGTTGACAACAACAAACACCTCTCAAAATAATTTTACTCCTGTTTTACAAATGAAAAGTTCTAGCACTTGTTAATCCCTGCTTCCCTCTGCGAAGGGTCCATCTTTTACTTTTACATTGAGTCTCCATCCTTTCTTTGAGCACTTTCTTGAGAGCACAACTGTCATTCTTAGTATAATATGCTTGTCCCAAAATGTGATTAACTCGTGGTATAACTTTGATGCTTTTATCTTTGATAATCTCCATTTCCGGTCTTCTCATGAACCTCAAAGGTGCCCGAGCATTTATGTTTTGCTGTACAATTACGGGCAAGCGAGATACCACTTTATCATATCATTCTATGAACATTGCAATCCTGCTGATAGACATGATTCATGATGCTCATTATTAATTTGTTGGTACCTTTTCCATGATTGACATAGCTATTAGATGATTTTATTTGCATGTATCTTATCATGAACTGCTTAAGTACTTGCCATATCATGAGAATATTTACATCATATGAATAAATGTGTTCGTGAAAGTTCTTTTATCGCACTCAGTTGTTCACTGAATTGCTTGAGGACAAGCAATAAGCTAAGCTTGGGGGGAGTTGATACGTCCAAAACGTATCTACTTTCCCGAACACTTTTGCTATTGTTTTGCCTCTAATTTGTGTATTTTGGATGCAACTAACACGGAGTAACGCTGTTTTCAGCAGAATTGCTCTGGTGTCTCGTTTTTGTGCAGAAATCCAACTTTCAGGAAAATCCTCGGAATTTATGCCAAAGATCCTATTTTACCAGAAGATTGACGGAGCCAGAAGGGCAAGCCAGGTGGAGGCCCGATGGCCCCACACACTAGGCCGGCGTGGCCCAGGAGGGGGGCGCGCCGCCCTATTGTGTGGCCGCCTCGGCTGGCCCCCGACGCCCTCCTTCGGACTACTTAATGCCTTCGACCTAAAAACGCACGGGGGTTAGAAGAAATCGCCAGAAACCATCCGAGACGCCGCCACCGTCGCGAAACTTCGTCTCGGGACCGAAACTCCGTTACGGCACTCCGCCGGGACGGGGAATTGGAGGAGATCATCGCCATCATCACCACCGACGCCTCTCCATCGACCAGCCATGTTTCCCCCATCCATGTGTGAGTAATTCCCCCGCTGTAGGCTGAAGGGGATGGTAGGGATTGGATGAGATTGGTCATGTAATAGCATAAGATTGTTAGGGCATAGTGCCTAGTGTCCGTAATTGGTACTTTTATGATATTGTTGCAACTTGTTATGCTTAATGCTTGTCACTAGGGCCCGAGTGCCATGATTTCAGATCTGAACATGTTATCAATTCATGATGATATTCATTGCTTTATGATCTTACCTGCAAGTTGTATACACGTATTGTTGTCCGGAACCTAAGGCCCCAAAGTGACAGAAATTGGGACAACCGAGGGGGAAGGCGGTGATATGAGGATCAGATGTGTTCACAGAGTGTTAATGCTTTGCTCCGGTGCTCTATTAAAAGGAGTACCTTAATTTCCAGTAGATTCCCTAGAGGCCCGGCTTCCACCGGCTGGTAGGACAAAAGATGTTGTGCAAGTTTCTCATTGCGAGCACGTACGACTATAATTGGAACACATGCCTATTGATTGCTTTGTACTTGGACACCATTTTATTATTATCTGCAAATGCCCTGTTTGATTGTTACATGAGTTTCTCTCATCCATGCAACGCCCGTTATCCGTCCCCGTGCCTACAGTATTTTAATCCTGATGTTTACTATAATCACTACTGCTGTCTTTGTTACTTTGCTATTGTTATTTCACTACTGCTACTACTATAAAATTGTTACTACTGATAAACTCTTGCGAGCAAGTCTATTTCCAGGTGCAGCTGAATTGACAACTCCGCTGTTAAGGCTTTCAAGTATTCTTTGTTTCCCCTTGTGTCGAATCAATAAATTGGATTTTACTTCCCTCGAAGATTGTTACGATCCCCTATACTTGTGGGTTATCAACCTTCTCTACACTACAATCAATCAAGGTTTTGTGCAAGTGCTTCCCAATATCATCTCCTTTATGACCC
The DNA here is from genome assembly GCF_022539505.1 of Lolium rigidum. Taxonomy (NCBI): domain Eukaryota; kingdom Viridiplantae; phylum Streptophyta; class Magnoliopsida; order Poales; family Poaceae; genus Lolium; species Lolium rigidum. Next base: position 138,706,085 of record NC_061508.1, read on the forward strand.
TTGATATATATAAAGAAACTAATAAATTTTCTTGTAAAGTTTCCCATCATTACAAATGAAGTGAGTAGTAATTGTAATTGCTGAGTGCATTTTTGAAGCGTATTTAGTTAATGTTTTTTGCATTAGTAGAGATAGGATTTTGGTATTTTACCGCGCGCACGCGCACCTTTTATGTTTATTTAAACAGGATCTTCAAATGGAAGGACATAATGGACACAATAAGTGGAACAATTATTTTTCAAATTATACCACTTGACATGCCAAAAGCCGTCTCTAATTCAAATTATACCCATCAGTAGTTTAAAATCTTTAACATGAGATTAAATCCTTAGATACGGCTGGTTTTGTTGTATCACCATCCTTTTTGTGTCTTGGGCCTTTGGGATTGCTAGAGATATGAGGCGTATTCTATCTCTTGAGTTGTTCCTCACCTAGATGTAGCGACATTTACTGGCCCGCACATGTAAGGCTTTTCGGGCAATTCGGGTAGCATTAACAGGAACTCGAATTTCCTGTATAGAATTCGGGTATTCCGAAGTGCTACCCGATCAAGTGTTTGGGTTTTTGAGGTTCGAGATATTCGGGCAATTTGCCATCCTTTTTGAGGTTTGATGTAGTGGTTGATATCAACAGGCAATCTGTTTTTTCCAGGATACGTTTTTCTATGGCGAACGCTACGCGTCGGGCGACGGATATAGGGCAAAAAATCGGTCGTCCTCCGCGCCGTCCGATGGCGATCCGACGGGCAGAATCAGTCGCATTAGGAAGTTTACATTATAGTCCCCAGTTTCTGGAGAATTAACCCGCAATACTATATTTCTCAGATTATAGTTTAAATGCAGTTTTACATTTGCCACCCTCCTTTTTCTGGAAACCAACCCGCAATACCTCCTAATGTGAAGAGTATTACAATAAAAATCATCTCTCCGCGTACAAAAAATATATACTATTACAACAAAAAGTCGCAACATTTTTTAAAAGTAATGTCACAATAAAAGGGGTTAAACCAACAAATTGTTTTGTTGCAGATCAATTTACAACAAAAGTAACCATTATTATTAACAAAAACCGGAGACTATTACAACAAAAATCCATATGTTTGCAAAAAAATAGAAGAAACCATTAATTTATTACATATTGAATTACAACAAAAGTCACCAACTTTTTTACAAAAAGTCACAAACGATTACAATAAAAAATCAATATGTTTGCAAAATGATGCAAAGTGGTCAAGCGACATTTAATTTGCTACTGATTGAATTACAACAATAATCACCTACTATTTTATCCAAAGTCATAAATGGTTACAACAAAATAAAAAATCACTTATTATTAGCATCAACTAAAAAATAAAAAAAATGTTGTCTCTTTACAACAATTGTTAACAACAAATCCTACAAAAATTACGGATTGTGTACAACAAATAGTTCATCATCTCACTCCATGTATTTTGCAGGGAAACAATTGTTGGGCCGAAAAAAGCAGGCCCATTAAGCGACGCGGGAGCGAGAGGCCGGACGACCGATCCGCGCGACACGATCGGTCGCCGGATCGCAAGCATTTTCCTTTTTATATTTGGAATTTTGGAAGGCTGGCTTCAAAGCTACAACTTGATCAATTGGGCTAAGAGCATGTCTAACAGACCCCTTAATAGGGGCAAACCCGTATAATAACCGCCGGAATACGGGTTTCGGCTCTACCCGGCCGTCTAGCACGCCCCGTAAAAACGGCCCCCGCATCGATTTTTCCTGTTTTCGATCACGGGGCGGGTCGTCGCCCCCTACTTGTGCGGGGTGGGAGCGGGGATAGAGGGCCAAACCGGTATCGCCCACTCCACTGCGTGCAAAGGGTTTCGCTAAAGCCAACCGCCGCCACCCGATCTCCTCCGTCGCGCCCTTCCCGGCTGGATCTCGCTGCCATGGATCGTCCGCAAGAGCCGCCTACCGCCGGCGATGCATCTCCTTCGGCCGCGGTGGTCGATGTCCCCGTCGGAGGTCCGCCGAACACCGGCGTCGTGTCGGCCATGATCTCCGCCACCATCCCGTCGAAGAGGAAGAGGATTCCGAAGCAATTCTTTGAAGCTCCTGCGGCGGCCGCAGCTTCGCCGGCCGAAGCCCCGCCGGCTGCCAAGAAGGCGGGCAGGATGAATACCAAGGCGGCCGGGCCGAGGGGCGCCGCGCCGGCCAAGGTGCGGACAAAGGCAATCAGCCGCATCGGCCTCACGCCTCCACCGCCCTCCAAGGCCACGACCTCTCCTCCCTCCGTTCCGTCCGATGCGCCGCCCGCGCCGCCGCCACCGCCACCCACCATGGACGTAGACAAGGTGTTCGATCTTGAGTCCACAACATCATACATTGACATGCTCAACAATTCCGCGGTGAATTTGGACACCGGTATCGATGCATTCGATGGGGAGTGCAACGTCGAAGAGATTGATGACGAGGAGGAGGACGAGGGTGACGAGGAGGAGGTGGTTGAGGTTGATCCGGCTGCCGCCGGTTCTTCGTCGATGCTGAAGCCACGCACGGCGAACTACAGCAAGATCAAAGACGCCATCATGGTCCGTGCTTGGAGCAAGGTGGGGATGGATGCGTGCACCGGAGTGGACCAAGGCGGCAAGTGCTATTGGTAGCGCATTGAGGATCTGTACCACCAGCTGAAGCCTCGCACAAAGAGCATGGCGGATAGATCCTACTTCTCCCTTGAAGGCCGATGGAACATCATCAAACCGGCTTGTTCTCGTTGGAGTGCTGCCATGGATCAAGTGGCCGACAACCCCCCTAGTGGATGCGTGCCGGAGGACTATGTAAGTTTTCCTTGTGTTGATGATGTGGAAACATCACATGCTATCCATATTATGTGTTGATGATGTGGAAACATCACATACTATTATTGTGCAGCCCAAGTATGCTCAAGCACGGTGCAAGGATATGGCCGGCTCGAAGAACAAGGAATTTCAATTTCATCATTGCTTTTCCATCCTTCAACATCTTCCTAAGTGGAAGTTGAGGGACAACGAGCCAAAGTGCAAGAAGGAGGCACTGCTCACCATGGATGATGAAGTGGAGGACATGAGTGGGAGAAACACCGGCAAGCCCGAGGGCAACAAGAAGGCCAAGGAGAGGGTCAAGGTAGAAGGCGAAACAGCTACCTTCCGGGAGAAGTTGCATCAACTCATGAAGTCCAAGGAGGCATTGACGATGAAGACATTGGATACCAAGCTCCTCATCACCGAGAAGAAGAAGAATGTGAAGCTTGCCAAGGTGCAAGCAAGGCGGGAAGATGCCAAGTTGAAGGCCGAGCTTGACATGAAGATGATCGCACTCAAAGAAGCCAAGGCCATGAAGGAGCTTTTGGCCGAGGAGAGGTATATGATGATGATGCGCACCGACGGCATGGACGAGGATCAGCTGGCGTGGTGGAACGAGACCAATGCCGACATCATTGCGAGGAAGAAGGCTGCGCGTCAAGCTCGTGCTCAAGGTGAGTCTCCGACGAGTGGTGGCGCCGGTGGCGATGGACTCGTTGATGGTTGATCACATTTGGGAACTTTCGTGGCTTGAACATTGCCTATGATCACGTTGTGATGTTAAAACTATGAATTATGCATCACATATTTTGGATGTGCTATGTTTGATCTGAAATTATTGTGCAAATTGCTGTCTAAAACCCTGTTTTGAGGGGCCGGAAACTCGGACGAGCTAGCAGAACCCGTATCCCCACCCCGTAAAACAGAATATCTCGGAGGAGCTAGCAGAACCCGTATCCCCACCCCGTAAAACAGAATAACTCGGACGAGCTAGCAGAATAACTCTGTTTTACGGGGTGGGGATACGGGTTCTGCTAGCTCGTCCGAGTTATTCTGTTTTACGGGGTGGGGATACGGGTTCTGCTAGCTCCTCCGAGTTATTCTGTTTTACGGGGTGGGGATACGAGTTCTGCTAGCTCGTCCGAGTTTCCGGCCCGTGAAAACATGATACAGGGCCCTGTACTCGTGTTTTAAGGAGCGAAAAAATACGAAGCCTATTAGACATGCACTAAAGGTACACTTAGTTGGACGGTTCAATGAGCACTCTAGTTTACTCTGGAACACATACGGCATGTTATAGACAGTTTTCATTTTGAAAACCTGCTCGCCTTAAAAATATATTAAGGCTGCTAAGCCCTTGTTATATTTGTAGCGTACCGTACGCTTGGTCTGTAAATTAATCAAGGCGCGACGATATACAAAGTACAACAAGCTCAAGTCGGTATAGGAAATAAGGTGCTACTGTACCTCCGTTCCAAGTGGTACAAAATCAAACGCGTTGCACTCGTTGACCTAGACTAGTGGACGGTGTATGCTTGTTTACGGCCGGGGCGAGGGTATATCGATGGGGAGCGGCAACTCGATCGATCGGCCAGCCCAACTACGACGTCATCTCTCCGGAATTCCACGACCTCGCAGCATCGTCATCACGGCTCTGCAACTCTTGGCGCCGAAGTACTACCTCGGTTCCGCTTTAATTGACGCAAGGGTATGCAAAATCCTGAAGCCAGCAGCACAAAATCGAGTCGATTAAATAAGAATGGAGGGAGTATGTTTTTATCGAGACAAGTCGTGGCGGCAACTGTTGACCTGATCATCCGCTGTTGTTGCTGTTGCCCCGCGTTCCGTGCAAACCTCCTTCTCCAGCACGCCGCCTCCCGTCTGGCATCGAACGAACGTGCTACAACATCGAGGTCCAACAACATATATAGCCCTTCTTCATGTGAGAGTAACATGGGAAGCCGACAGCAAGCGCCAACTGGTTTCTGGACCCCGCAGCCAAGTTTGATTAAGGACCAAGTCGCCACAAACTGAGAAAACTAAGCAAGACACCTGCTGCTTGATGTCAGCAATGATTGCCATGTTACTGTTGCTAGGCCAGGTCGAATACGCGTTAGTTAGTTCTTAAGTAGTCGTCGCTACGCTCTGCCGTCGTTCATGCATCTACGTGTACGCATGTACAGCTACTATACTGCGTCGTGCTCGTGGCCATTATACATTCCTTGCAATTTCTGAAAACCGAGTAGCTTCGTGCACTGACCAACTGAAATGGGCGACCTTTCCACGTCTGCCGCTATATATACTCGCGCGCCAGACACGAAAAGGCCCTCTCGCTTCATTGATTCCGCATCACCATCTCGTCTCGTCTCGCGTTTCTTGCTGCTGCTAGTGCTAGCGACGACTCCGAAACCTCGGCACCAAGACAAGTCGCGTCGCCTTCCTGAACCGGGCATCGATCCGACCGACGCCGATGGAGCGCGAGAAGCGGCCGGCGTCGCTGCTCGGGACGCTCCGGACGGCGGTCAACAAGGTGCGCTTCCTGCTCTCCTTCCGCGCCACGCGCTGGATCCTCACCTCCATCGCCGGCCGGAGCCCCGCCGGCGCCGACGCGGCCACGCAGCGCCGCCTCAGCTTCGGCTCGCGCCAGCCGAGCCTGCTCGACGCGGAGGACGACCTCAGCTCCCCTTCCACGTCCACGAGCGCCGGGCCGTCCAGGACGGCCAGCCTCGGGGCGACCACCGTGTCGCGCACCAGCAGCGCGGCATACTCGAGGTCCGCCTCGTCGGGCGCCGCGTCGTCGTCCTCTACCTCCGGCAGCGGGTCGTCACCGGCGGGGGACGACGACATCGACCGCCGCGCGGAGCTCTTCATCGCCAACTTCTACCGGCACATCCAGATGGAGCGCCAGGTGTCGCTGCAGCTGCGCTACTGCAGGGCCGACAGCATGCAGGACAGGACGCCTCCCAGGCTCATCTGATTTCATTCGACTTGATTTGATTTAATTTGTTTTCGACCGCTGATATACCTACCCATATGGATCTTCGTGTGAAAATTCATAAATAGAGTATGTGGATTTAGATGGGTGTTTTTTGTTCCATCATTTCTGCGCATCCTCTGCTTGTTTTTTTTCTTTAGCATCTCCAACAGGATTAATTTGTTTTGTAAGAAGGAGATCCGAGAGTGTAAGTAGAAATAATGCAATAACGACCATCTCTTCGGTACCAATTTTTAAGTATCTGGCAGTAATAGTAGTGGATTCTAATGTTTTGGTCACTCATTGCTGAAACACCAAAATTCAGTGAATTTCAGTGGTTTCGTCTTTTTTGTTTCAGCCAAAAGGCCGAAATTCGTGTCAAAAATTTGAAAATTATTTTTAAATTATGTTTGAATTCATAGTATCAATCCATTCCCAAAAGGATCTCTCTAGTCTCCGCAAATGCAGTGGCCACATGAAAATCAATGTTCTGCACTAAAAGTGTAGAAATGGATATTCCTGATCGTTCCCAAAGACTTGCAACCATTGGGAAATCTGATTTTATTTTGCTCCTAGTTGTTCGTTGGCTCAGTTCGTTGACAATAACATGAATGGGCCGCGGCTTTTAGCTTACCATGAGCTAAGAAAGGGCTGGGTCATTTCACAATTATATCACAAAAGGCCACACCAACTGTTCATGGATTTCAGATGCTTTGGGCCGGCGAAGATGCGAAGCGATGTGTTGTGCCAAAGGGTGTCTAGTTTGGTTCTTCGTGGTAAAATTCTAGGGATTGTCAAGTAATCATTCCAGGTTAACAATTACCCTGAACTAAGCAATTCCGTAGTCAACAATATATATACCAAAAAGGGTGTCATGAATAATAACATGTTTGCAGGACATAATTCGAAGTGTGTTTTGGTTACTGGCCCCCGTTTTAATCTTTTCTAGTCTCGCTATGTTTTCTTTACCGCTGTAACAAATCAATATTTCTTCTCTTCACGATAAAGGACCAAGGTGACCTCACCGAGTTCGCGGATGTCCACTCCTATGGCTCTCTTCAAAGGAAAAGGGCACATGGTGTGCCTGATGAGAAAGCGGGCTTTGGCCTACAGCCGCGCGAAGATCCCACATGGAGCACCTCTCTCTCTCTCTCTCTCTCGCTAAGGAGATTGTAAACAAGAAGATGAATAAACTCTCTCGGATTCACAAGGTCCTTCTTTGCATGAATGTGGAGACGCACAAGGAGAACTATGCTCAATACCGCACCTCCCGCACCATCATCAAGCAAAACAATTCCATAGTGAAGAATCAAAGCGACATGACGGTTGATGCAAGGCGTAGAGTGGGAGACCCAATTGTTCCCTCACCTCCCAAGAGTACAGATCACAAGTCTACTCCACCATTCCCCTATGATGAGTGGAACCTTGCCAAGTCATTGGGGACACTTTGAGGATGTCTCCTCCGCTTACAAGAAGAAGGGCAAGGAGCCCTTGGAAGAAGATGAAGATGAGGATGATGGTGATGATGAGGAGGCCTATTAGAGCAACCCCGATGATGAAGATGAAGAGGAAAGCGAGTAATAGGATGGCTATGACAAGGAGTGATCCCATGGGACGTTTAACACGTTCTTTTCCCTTTTTGTCGTCTTGGTGCCAGAAGGGGAGAGGTAGTTCTATTAGGTTCCATGAGAATTTGCATGAGTCAGGTACCATTGCTTGTTGTTTCCTTTTTGTCCACTTTGCATTGGTACCCATTTATCTAGTTTATACATCATCTAGATGTTTTTAGTCACTGTTAGAGACGAACAGTTAAACAAAAACTGTGGAAACATGCAGTTTGTGTCCTCTGTAGTAAACAAGAGTGTTAATTGAATTGTCCGATTAAGCATATTGTGTAAAGATGGCAATTTTACCAACGGGTACGGATACCGAAGGGTTTCATACCCGTATGGATAGGGTATGAGCACACTTTTATACCCATGGGTTCCAAACCCTACCCGTTAAGTCACATGTAGGGCATGGGTATAGCCATGCACCCATGGGTATACCCATACCCTACCCATTTCTACTGATATGCGGACCTATGCAACTAAATATCCAAGTTGTTGAGTTTGTGAACCTATGTTAAATTGTTATCAATTCTCAATATGTCAAGTGACACGTCTAATCTTGTTGACTTATGAGTTATGAGTATGTGATTGTGAATTCTAAATGTTGATGATTGTCACATAATCAACTACCTGCTATTGAGTTGAAATAAGTGATTTTTTTTGTCAAATATGCTATGTAAAATTATGAGTAACTTATGTACTATTTGATCTACCCGTTGATACCCGATGGATACAAGCATCCGCCGGGTATGGATGCGGGTAGAGTTTCACGGCCATAAGTACTATGCCCATTGTCATCCTTAATACGGTGAAACCAGCTAATCACGCTGCAGCTTTGAAACGGCATGTCTTCCAAAATCCAAATAGAAAAGCTTATCCTAAAAAGGTATAGCGGGTTGATAGCAACTACTCGATACTCCCTCGTCCTCAATTACCTGTTTTATTAGATATGTCTAGACACATGGTGTTTTGACTCATAGGTCTAAATGCACCTATTAAGTAAAATGCATATTAGATTTATTTTAAAATGTCAAAAAATTCTGAAAAAAGTCCTAGATGTATATCTGGACATTCTATGTTCATTCACAAAAGCTTGTGAAAAAAATATAATTTGTGTGGCCTTGTTATCACCAGATTTTGGCCAAATCAGGAGATGGGCCGTAGGTGAGATGGGCTTGAAGGATAAACGCGTGGAGGATCTCTGAAGCGGCCTGACACGAAGAAGTTGGGCTAAATTGCCCATGTATCTGTATTATAGTAGATCGCATCTTAATTTAGAAGTTAGAGTTTTACCCGTGCACGGTTAGGTGCACGCCTGAATTAGAAAGTCCCCCGGACTATAAATATGTATCTAGGGTTTATGAAATAAACAACAACCAACGTTCAACACAAATCAATCTCGGCGCATCGCCAACTCCTTCGTCTCGAGGGTTTCTCCTGGTAAGCACCATGCTGCCTAGATCGCATCTTGCGATCTAGGCAGCACTAGCTTATTACGTTGTTCATGCGTTGCTCGTACTGAAGCCTTTTTGATGGCGAGCAACGTAGTTATCTTAGATGTGTTAGGGTTAGCATTGTTCTTCGTATCATATGCTGTCGTAGTGCAACCCTTGTACATCTAGCCGCCCTTACACCTATCTTAGGTGTAGGGGCGGCACCCCGCTTGATCATCGTTTAGTAGATCCGATCCGTTACGGTTGCTCCTTGTTCTTCAAGGATTAGTTTAATATCCGCAATAGTTAGACCTTACAAAGGATTGGAGGATCCAGCGGCGTGTAGGGTGTAGTTTGCTAGCCCTAGACAGGATGTTCCGGGGATCAACCTCGTGTTGGTTTTTAGGCCCTGTCTAGGATCGGCTTACGATCACCGTACGCGAGCGCGAGGCCCAATCGTGAGTAGGATGATCCGATTATGCGGTGAAAACCCTAAATCGTCGTAGATCGCTTTAGCTTTATCTTGATCAAGCGGGACCACCATATATTCGTACACCTCGTACGAATCATGGGTGGATCGGCTCTTTGAGCCGATTCACGGGATAACCCGAGAGCCGATCGAGGCTCGTATTTAATGTTTACGTGTATGCCATGCGGGAAACTAAGCGAGGCATCATCCAACACCTTCTCGACCAGGTATAGGTCAGGTGGCACGCCCTTGCGACAGCATCGGACGTGTGACCGAGAAGGCTTTGCGGGCCGTCGCTGCGAGGGACCAGGGCCAGCCGCAGCCACTGAGTTGTTCCCGGCTCTACGGTGTTGCCCGTCGCTGCCCGCCGGTGGGTTTCGACCGCAACACATTCTGGCACGCCCGGTGGGACGATCTTCGACATCCACCGCATCGCCATCTACATCCGAGATGGCGGAAGGCACTCCGGTCAAGTACGAGGATCCGGCCGACGAGCTCAAGAAGAAGCATGACGAGATCAAAGCAGTCCTCGAAGCCGACCTCATCGGCTCTTTCCACGGAACCCGCTCCCATGGCATCGGGTGGAAGGGGTTCTCACCGAAGGCGCGCTCGATGGAGTGGACATGTCCGCCCCGTCAGAAGAACGCACCAGGTCGCTGCGTCAGGAGATCAACTTCATGGTGGCTCATTCGTTGCACCGCCACTCTGAGAGCCTGGTGAACACTTTGGAGCGTGTCGCTCTTCGCGTGATCCAGGAAATCATGAGCCACCAGTATTCTCCGTCAGGACCAGCTCTGGGGACTTACCAAGGAGAGATGCCACTCCAGTCCTGTCCACCGCTGTCGTTCGCGTTGGCAGCACCAGAAGTGCCGAACTCATCGGCATACGTCGTCTACAAAATTGGTGGAGACCCTAGTGACTACCAATTCCTACATGAGGCGCCCAAGGAGATCCCGCACGGATACACGTGCGCATACGTGCCGGACTGCGATGGCTCGGGCACTCTCGAACCAGGCTGCAACGGCGGGGACTTACGGGACAGCGGGGAGGAACGTCGGGAGCGGATCTTGAGAAGCGGACGTGGCTAGCTAAATACGCCACTCCGACAAACCTCCGGAGCTCAGCTCCTGCGGTTGGCTCGAAGCTGGAAAAGCAAGCATGGCTGGCTAAGTATGCCACCCCGGCGAATCTTCAGGGTTCGACACCTTCAGCCATCACCGCGGATCAGATTTGTACAAGTCTGAAAGATCAGTTCGGCATGATGCCGAAAAGGAGGACAATCGGCTATACCAAGCCGTACCCCAACGAGTACGAATTGATCCCGCTACCACCCAAATATCGGCTCCCTGACTTCACAAAGTTCAGCGGATCAGATGGTTCCAGCTCCATCGAGCATGTGAGCCGATATTTGGCACAGCTGGGCACGATCTCGGCATCGGACGAGCTGCGCGTGAGGTTCTTCGCACGGTCCCTCACGGGATCGGCTTTCGGGTGGTATACATCGCTGCCACCGAACTCAATCCGGACTTGGAAGCGGTTGGAAGAGCAGTTCCATATACGGTATCACTCGGAGGCTTCAGAGGCTGGTATTGCCGATCTAGCACAAGTACGACGAAGCGCGGGGAAACGGTGTCGAGAATACATCCAGGCGCTTCGGGACCATTAGGAACCGATGCTATTCGGTTCACGTAAGTGAAAAAGAAGCGATCGAGTTGGCGGTGGTGGGTCTCTCATCATCGATCAAGGACGTGGCCTCCCAAGCGAGACTACCCTTCATTGGCGCACATGGTGCGAAGCTGTCGGCATATGAACGGCGCCACCCGGATGTTTACCGGGACAAATTCAAGCGTGTGGTGGTCCTGGTTGAGGCGAACGAGGATGAAGGTGTCTGCGGGAGATCGAGAGGTAGCGAGTGGCTGAATGGACTCGGGCGGCGGGCCCCGTGTCCTGCAAGTGGGTTAATCCACAAGGCCCTCCAAAAGGGTTCGACTTCGACGTGACCAAAGCTGAGCAGATTTTCGACCTCTTACTCACGGAGAAGCGGCTAAAGGTACCCGAAGGCCACAAGATCCCCACGGTGCGGGAGCTGAACGGAAAGCCATGCCGCAAGTGGCATAACACGTTCACCCACACCACTAACGACTGCAGGGTGTGGCGTCGGCGGATCCAAATGGCGATAGAAAAAGGGGGCTAATTTTCAACCAGTACGCCATGAAGGTCGACACACACCCCTTCCCCGCCGTTAACATGGTGGAGTATACTTACCATGGAGGGTGCCGACCAGATTTCTCGTGCAATATCAACATGGTGGGACCTGGGCACCACTGCGGTAAGGACGGAGATGAGGGCAGCTGCTCTCATAGCAAAGACACGAGAGGAAGCCGCTCCACGCGATCGGCTCCGCCACGACGGCAAGCGCTACATCACAGAGGGAGAAGTGAGGAACGTAAGATATCAGCGACCTCTCTCTGATCACCTCCTCAACAAGTATGTGGGTCAATACGACCAACGCCGGCGATACAACGATGATGGTGAAAAAGATCGTCTGGCTAGGGACGACAGGAGACGTCGTCGGCATGACTACGACGAGGAGCGATATGAGCGTCACGCCAAGGAAAAGTCGAGGGAGCAAGACGACGTGGATAGGCACTGGGACTGCCCCTTCTTCAGACACTGCTGGGATTCAGGAATGAGCCGATTGCCTACAATCGGCAATTGCCCGAGAATGTAAACAAAAGAAGAAGGATGCGACTAACGTGTCCGTGTTCAAACGTCTAGGGCCTCTCCCGCCTCGGAACAAGCATGTTGAGTCCGCTCGGGTGGAAGATCTCGAGGAACTAGAGGACGATGATGAAGAAGAAGACAAGTATCATCGGCCAAGGTGGTGCCACGATGGGCTCGGCCGTTCCCGAAGCGAAGGGTTCGGCGTACTGCGTGGGTTGGAGGAAGCTGAAAGGTTATACCTGCACACGTTGAGGAAGGCACGGCCTGATCTGGCCGCTAAAGTTCAGCGAACCCTGGACGAAGAAGGTCGGCCACAAAGGAAGGAGTGGCGCCCCAGACAAAACAAAGCCGATGACGAGACATCGGCTGGCACAAACATGGTCTCTATCCTTCCAACGGAGTTTAGTGCTCCAGGATTGGACGACTGCGAGTGCATCGACGTGACAAAGGACGGGGTTAGGTTGGTTTCATCCACCGGCCTGACCGTGTAACAAGAGCAACATCGATGGACAAATGCGGCGATGCCGATCCAAGTGATCGGCCCCAAGGATCTATGGAGGAACGTTACAAAACCTTCATCAAGCAAACAACATGGAGGCCGATTCCAGCAATCGGCCAAAATTATCCTCACTGTACATTCTACCTGGGTTCAACATTTGATCCAACAGGGAATACCTGAAGAGCCGATACCATCAAATCCCTTGAAAGAATCGGCTCGGGGGGCACCTAGGTGGATAAAACACGAGGATATGCAGTAGGAGCGTCTTTCAAATACCCAGTAGCCCAAGATATTCTTTGATGATGGGTATTGAAGTATGGGGGCCGATACATAAATCGGCCGTGAAAAATTCAAAAAAATTTACGCACAGCCGATGCGCAGACATCGACTTAAGGATAGAAAGCCGATGCATGGCCATCGACTCAAGAGGTACAACTGTTATGAGCAGAGGCTCAATGGAGCAGGAAGTGGGTCACGAAGAGAGACTCCACTGGAGAAACTCCTCAATGGAATGGTTTGGTGGCTCAGATCCTCTCTACAAGAACCTCCAAATCCCTTTTGCAAGTATTCGAGTCCGCAATATCAGCTGGGGCAAGTTTGGGGGATCATAACCCTGACCAATACCAAGAGCGAGCATGGACGTGCGGATCCGGTTAAGGATGGGTTATATCAATCTGCCAAAGGAAAGGAGCCGATCGGATCGGCAAGGCGCAAGAAGTAGACTGGAAAGGCTCGGGGGGCAGCTCACCCTGAAGGTTCTCTGCTCTGGGGAGCCGATTTTGTTGAAATCGGCTGGCTCTGCATCATGACTTGGAAACCGATGGTGGCACATTTGGTTGGCTCACTGTTGTTCTCGCCTTGATGGAGGCTCGGGGGGCAACTGACTGCGTGGATATTCTGTTCTTAAGGAACCGATTGAGATTTCATCGGCTGGCCCCCCCATCATAATCTTCTTCAAGGGGATTGGGCAGGTTTGAAGAGTATCACTGAATATCTGAACATCCAGAGGTATCGGCTTCAGCGTCAAGTCGTTTCAGCAGCGGTTACGGGGCTCTCTTAAAGGCGTTGGTCTACCTCATTGTCCACCGAGCTCAAAGTCATCGGTCGAAAAGGTGAAGGATTGATTCGTTAACATCGGCTTTTGAGCATTGACCAAGTTCGCGATCACTCCGACGTCAAAGAGATAAAAAACGGATTATGAGAGACCGGTGCGTTGCCATCGGCTCATTGAGCATTGGCTAAGTGATGATTGGCGGAATCAGTATGAGGGGAATCGGCTAAATTGGCATAAAGGAAATCGGCAAAATCAAATTGGGGAATTTCTTCATTGATAAACGAGATTTCTTACATAGAAGAGCTGATTACTCTCAAAAGGAAGTACTAAGGGGATACATTGCCCCGTCTACTACTACTGATCCTATGCTAAGGGTCCTATCTACGGGCCGTCGCTGCCCTCGTCGTCACCATCGTCGCCGGCTGTCGGCGCTGCTCCCGGCGGGCTCGTCGTCGCCTACGCAGCGGCCGCCGGCAGGACCTTCGTTGTCCTCATCCTCGTCGTCGTCGTCGTCGCTGTCGAAATCACTGAGATTCCCCGGCCAGGGGCAGTGGCGCTTGGCCGGCGGCTCGTCGGAGGAGCTGTCGTCGTCCTCCTCCTCCTCCTCCTTCACCTCCTCGGAGGAGGTGAAGTCGTCCCAGGAGAAGCGATCGTCGTCGCTCTCCTCCTCCGATTCCCCGTCGGCAAGGAAGCGGAGGTCGCTCTCCCCGTCCGTCGAGGACTTGTCGTCCTCGGACCAGACGGAGAAGTCATGGCCGGGCTCCTCCCCGGCTTCTATGGCGCGGCGGATGTTGGCCGCATGGACCTCCTGTGGGTCCCGTTCTGGCGTCGGCTCGTGGGAGGAAGAGGACTCGAGGGAAAGTCCCGATGAGGCGGAGGAAGAAGAAGACATGGTGCGCGGGAGGGCTTTTGGAGTGCTAATGCGGAGAGGATGAGGAGGAGAACTGTTCGGTGCGGTTAAATAAAAGAAGTGGGGGTTTAATGTTCGAACAGTTTTCGAGGAGGTGGTGCCAAAAAGCTGTCAAATCGTGCGAGAGAAGATGGGAAGGCAAGTCGTCATGATGAAAAATACTGCGACGGTTCTCGCTCTGCCACGACATGACCCCTCGGAGGAAAAACGAGTGGTTTTGAAATTATCATTACCAAAACCAGGGGGGCATGTGTTATCACCAGATTTTGGCCAAATCGGGAGATGGGCCGTAGGTGAGATGGGCTTGAAGGATAAACGCGTGGAGGATCTGCGAAGCGGCTCGACACGAAGAAGTTGGGCTAAATTGCCCATGTATCCGTATTATAGTAGATCGCATCTTAATTTAGAAGTTAGAGTTTTACCCGTGCACGGTTAGGTGCACGCCTGAATTAGAAAGTCCCCCGGACTATAAATATGTATCTAGGGTTTATGAAATAAACAACAACCAACGTTCAACACAAATCAATCTCGGCGCATCGCCAACTCCTTCGTCTCGAGGGTTTCTCCTGGTAAGCACCATGCTGCCTAGATCGCATCTTGCGATCTAGGCAGCCCAAGCTTATTACGTTGTTCATGCGTTGCTCGTATCGAAGCCTTTTTGATGGCGAGCAACGTAGTTATCTTAGATGTGTTAGGGTTAGCATTGTTCTTC
The DNA here is from genome assembly GCF_022539505.1 of Lolium rigidum. Taxonomy (NCBI): domain Eukaryota; kingdom Viridiplantae; phylum Streptophyta; class Magnoliopsida; order Poales; family Poaceae; genus Lolium; species Lolium rigidum. The sequence goes on from NC_061508.1 coordinate 138,721,279, forward strand.
GTATCATATGCTTGTCGTAGTGCAACCCTTGTACATCTAGCCGCCCTTACACCTATCTTAGGTGTAGGGGCGGCACCCCGCTTGATCATCGTTTAGTAGATCCGATCCGTTACGGTTGCTCCTTGTTCTTCAAGGATTAGTTTAATATCCGCAATAGTTAGGCCTTACAAAGGGTTGGAGGATCCAGCGGCGTGTAGGGTGTAGTTTGCTAGCCCTAGACAGGATGTTCCGGGGATCAACCTCGTGTTGGTTTTTAGGCCCTGTCTAGGATCGGCTTACGATCACCGTACGCGAGCGCGAGGCCCAATCGTGAGTAGGATGATTGATACGTCTCCGACGTATCGATAATTTCTTATGTTCTATGCCATATTATTGATGATACCTACATGTTTTATGCACACTTTATGTCATATTTGTGCATTTTCTGGAACTAACCTATTAACAAGATGCCGAAGTGCCAATTGTTGTTTTCTGCTGTTTTTGGTTTCAGAAATCCTAGTAACAAAATATTCTCGGAATTGGACGAAACAAAGACCCAGGGGCCTATTTCGCCACAAACCTTCCAGAAGACCGAAGAGCATACGAAGTGGGGCCACGAGGTGACCAGACCACATGGCGGCACGGCCAAGGGGGGGCCCGCGCCGCCCTATGGTGTGGGCCCCTCGTCAGGCCCCCGACTCTGCCCTTCCGCCTACTTAAAGCCTCCGTCGCGAAACCCCTGATGCGAAAAAACCACGATACGGAAAACCTTCCAGAGCCGCCGCCATCGCGAAGCCAAGATCTGGGGGACAGGAGTCTCTGTTCCGGCACCCTGCCGGAGCGGGGAAGTGCCCCCGGAAGGCTTCTCCATCGACACCGCTGCCATCTCCACCGCCATCTTCATCACCGCTGCTGCTCCCATGAGGAGGGAGTAGTTCTCCATCGAGGCTCGGGGCTGTATCGGTAGCTATGTGGTTCATCTCTCTCCTATGTGCTTCAATACAATAATCTCATGAGCTGCCTTACATGATTGAGATTCATATGATGATGCTTGTAATCTAGATGTCATTATGCTAGTCAAGTGAGTTTTACTTATGTGATCTCCGGAGACTCCTTGTCCCACGTGTGTAAAGGTGACGAGTGTGTGCACCGTGTGGGTCTCTTAGGCTATATTTCACAGAATACTTACTCACCGTTATGAATGGCGTAGTGAAGTGCTTATTTATATCTCTTTATGATTGCAATGTGTTTTGTATCACAATTTATCTATGTGCTACTCTAGTGATGTGTTATTAAAGTAGTTTTATTCCTCCCGCACGGTGTAATGGTGACGAGTGTGTGCATCCGTGTTAGTACTTGGCGTATGCTATGATCATGATCTCTTGTAGATTGTGAAGTTAACTATTGCTATGATAGTATTGATGTGATCTATTCCTCCTACGTGGCGTGAAGGTGACAGGTGTGCATGCTATGTTAGTACTTGGTTTAGTCGTGTTGATCTTTCTTGCACTCTAAGGTTATTTAAATATGAACATTGAATTGTGGAGCTTGTTAACTCCGGCATTGAGGGTTCGTGTAATCCTACGCAATGTGTTCATCATCCAACAAAAGAGTGTAGAGTATGCATTTATCTATTCCGTTAAGTGATCAATGTTGAGAGTGTCCACTAGTGAAAGTGTAATCCCTAGGCCTTGTTCCTAAATATCGCTATCGCTGCTTGTTTACTTGTTTTACTGCGTTACTACTGCTGTGTTACTACTCGCTTGTTACTTGTCCTGGGCAAAGCACTTTTCCGAGTGCCGTTGCTACTACTTATTCATACCACCTGTATTTCACTATCTCTTCGCCGAACTAGTGCACCTATTAGGTGTGTTGGGGACACAAGAGACTTCTTGCTTTGTGGTTGCGGGATTGCATGAGAGGGATATCTTTGACCTCTTCCTCCCCGAGATCGATAAACCTTGGGTGATCCACTTAAGGAAACTTGCTGCTGTTCTACAAACCTCTGCTCTTGGAGGCCCAACACCGTCTACAAGAATAGAAGCTCCCGTAGACATCAAGCACTTTTACGGCGCCGTTGCCGAGGAGGAAATGTAAAAAGGCACTCATACTCCGGTTCCAGTACTGTGATGCTTTCTACGGCACCATTGTGTTTGTGCTCGAAGCTATTTCCTTTAGATCCTGCAATTGCATCTTTTTGTTTCTTGTTTACACTAGTTTGGCATAATGGACAACAATGAGCTTCTTATTCTATTTCCTGATTTAAAACATGGATTGTTTGATGCGAAAATTAAAAAACCTATGGAATCTTATTTGCATGCTGGTAGTAATATTAGTATGAACGCTTTGAACACCATTGTTGATAATAATGTAGAAAGTTCTAATCTTGGGGAAGCTGGTTTTCATGATCTTTTTAGTCCCCCAAGCATTGAGGAGAAAATTTTCTTTGATGATACTTTGCCTCCTATTTATGATGATTATAATAGTGGTCTTTTGGTACAACCTACTATGGAGAGTAAATTTTATTGTGATTATACTATGCCTCCTACACTTGATGAGAATAATAATGATAGCTACTTTGTTGAATTTGCTCCCGCTATTACTAATAAAATTGATTATGCTTATGTGGAGAGTAATAATTTTATGCATGAGACTCATGATAAGAAAGCTTTATGTGATGGTTATATTGTTGAGTTTTCTCATGACACTACTGAAAGTTATTATGAGAGAGGAAAATATGGTGGTAGAAATTTTCATGTTACTAAAACACCTCTCTATATGCTTAAAATCTTGAAGTTGAGCTTGTCTAGTTTTTCTATGCTTGTTGCATTATGCTTCTTGAACTTGTTTATTTACAAGATTCCTATGCATAGGAAGCATGTTAGACTTAAATGTGTTTTGAATTTGCCTTTTGATGCTCTCTTTTGCTTCAACTACTATTTCTTGCGAGTGCATCATTAAAACTGCTGAGCCCATCTTAATGGCTAAAAAGAAAGAACTTCTTGGGAGATAACCCATGTGTTATTTTGCTACAGTACTTTGTTTTATATTTGTGTCTTGGAAGTTGTTTACTACTGTAGCAACCTCTCCTTATCTTAGTTTTGAGTTTTGTTGTGCCAAGTAAAGTCTTTGATAGTAAAGTAAGTACTAGATTTGGATTACTGCGCAGTTCCAGATTTCTTTTCTGCCACGAATCTGGGTCTACCTCCCTGTAGGTAGCTCAGAAAATTAAGCCAATTTACGTGCATGATCCTCAGATATGTACGCAACTTTCATTCAATTTGAGTATTTTCATTTGAGCAAGTCTGGTGGCCTAATAAAATCCATCTTTACGGACTGTTCTGTTTTGACAGATTCTGCCTTTTATTTCGCATTGCCTCTTTTGCTATGTTGGATGAATTTCTTTGATCCATTAATGTCCAGTAGCTTTATGCAATGTCCAGAAGTTTTAAGAATGATTGTGTCACCTCTGAACATGTTAATTTTTATTGTGCACTAACCCTCTAATGAGTTGTTTCGAGTTTGGTGTGGAGGAAGTTTTCAAGGGTCAAGAGAGGAGGATGATATACTATGATCAAGAAGAGTGAAAGCTCTAAGCTTGGGGATGCCCCGGTGGTTCACCCCTGCATATTCTAAGAAGACTCAAGCGTCTAAGCTTGGGGATGCCCAAGGCATCCCCTTCTTCATCGACAACATTATCGGGTTCCTCCCCCGAAACTATATTTTTATTCTGTCACATCTTATGCACTTTGCTTGGAGCGTCGGTTTGTTTTTGTTTTTGTTTTGTTTGAATAAAATGGATCCTAGCATTCACTTTATGGGAGAGAGACACGCTCCGCTGTAGCATATGGACAAGTATGTCCTTAGGCTCTACTCATAGTATTCATGGCGAAGTTTCTTCTTCGTTAATTTGTTATATGGTTGGAATTGGAAAATGCTACATGTAGTAACTCTAAAATGTCTTGAATAATTTGATACTTGGCAATTGTTGTGCTCATGATTAAGCTCTTGCATCATATACTTTGCACCCATTAATGAAGAAACACTTAGAGCTTGCTAATTTGGTTTGCATATTTGGTTTCTCTAGAGTCTAGATAATATCTAGTATTGAGTTTTGAATAACAAGGAAGACGGTGTAGAGTCTTATAATGTTTACAATATGTCTTTTATGTGAGCTTTGCTGCACCGTTCATCCTTGTGTTTGTTTCAAATAACCTGGCTAGCCTAAACCTTGTATCGAGAGGGAATACTTCTCATGCATCCAAAATCCTTGAGCCAACCGCTATGCCATTTGTGTCCACCATACCTACCTACTACATGGTATTTCTCCGCCATTCCAATGTAAATTGCTTGAGTGCTACCTTTAAAATTCCATCATTCACCTTTGCAATATATAGTTCATGGGACAAATAGCTTAAAAACTATTGTGGTATTGAATATGTACTTATGCACTTTATCTCTTATTAAGTTGCTTGTTGTGAGATAACCATGCTTCTGGGGACGCCATCAACTATTGTTTGTTGAATATCATGTGAGTTGCTATGCATGTCCGTCTTGTCTGAAGTAAGAGAGATCTACCACCTTAATGGTTGGAGCATGCATATTGTTAGAGAATAACATTGGGCCGCTAACTAAAGCCATGATTCATGGTGGAAGTTTCAGTTTTGGACACACATCCTCAATCTCATACGAGAATAATAATTGTTGCCACATGCTTATGCATTAAAGAGGAGTCCATTATCTGTTGTCCATGTTGTCCCGGTATGGATGTCTAAGTTGAGAATAATCAAAAGCGAGAAATCCAAAATGCGAGCTTTCTCCTTAGACCTTTGTACAGGCGGCATGGAGGTACCCCATTGTGACACTTGGTTAAAACATGTGCATTGCAAAGATCCGGTAGTCGAAGCTAATTAGGACAAGGTGCGGGCACTATTAGTATACTATGCATGAGGCCTGCAGCTTGTAAGATATAATTTTCATAACTCATATGCTTTATTACTACCGTTGACAAAATTGTTTCATGTTTTCAAAATAAAAGCTCTAGCACAAATATAGCAATCGATGCTTTCCTCTTTGAAGGACCATTCTCTTTACTTTTATGTTGAGTCAGTTCACCTATCTCTCTCTCCACCTCAAGAAGCAAACACTTGTGTGAACTGTGCATTGATTCCTACATACTTGCATATTGTACTTGTTATATTACTCTATTTTGACAATTATCCATGAGATATACATGTTATAAGTTGAAAGCAACCGCTGAAACTTAATCTTCCTTTGTGTTGCTTCAATACCTTTACTTTGATTTATTGCTTTATGAGTTAACTCTTATGCAAGACTTATTGATGCTTGTCTTGAAGTACTATTCATGAAAAGTCTTTGCTTTATAATTTACTTGTTTACTCATGTCATTACCATTGTTTTGATCGCTGCATCCACTACATATGTTTACAAATAGTATGATCAAGGTTATGATGGCATATCACTTCAGAAATTATCTTTGTTATCGTTTTACCTGCTCGGGACGAGCGAGAACTAAGCTTGGGGATGCTTGATACGTCTCCGACGTATCGATAATTTCTTATGTTCTATGCCATATTATTGATGATACCTACATGTTTTATGCACACTTTATGTCATATTCGTGCATTTTCTCGGAAATAACCTATTAACAAGATGCCGAAGTGCCGTTGCTGTTTTCTGCTGTTTTTGGTTTCAGAAATCCTAGTAACAAAATATTCTCGGAATTGGACGAAACAAAGACCCAGGGGCCTATTTCGCCACGAACCTTCCGAAAGACCGAAGAGCATACGAAGTGGGGCCACGAGGTGGCCGGACCACATGGCGGCGCGGCCAAGGGGGCCCGCGCCGCCCGTGGTGTGGGCCCCTCGTCAGCCCCCGACTCTGCCCTTCCGCCTACTTAAAGCCTCCGTCGCGAAACCCACGATGCGAAAAAACCACGATACGGAAAACCTTCCGGAGCCGCCGCCATCGCGAAGCCAAGATGCGGGGACGGGAGTCTCTGTTCCGGCACCCGCCGGAGCGGGGAAGTGCCCCGGAAGGCTTCTCCACCGACACCGCTGCCATCTCCACCGCCATCTTCATCACCGCTGCTGCTCCCATGAGGAGGGAGTAGTTCTCCATCGAGGCTCGGGGCTGTACCGGTAGCTATGTGGTTCATCTCTCTCCTATGTGCTTCAATACAATAATCTCATGAGCTGCCTTACATGATTGAGATTCATATGATGATGCTTGTAATCTAGATGTCATTATGCTAGTCAAGTGAGTTTTACTTATGTGATCTCCGGAGACTCCTTGTCCCACGTGTGTAAAGGTGACGAGTGTGTGCACCGTGTGGGTCTCTTAGGCTATATTTCACGAATACTTACTCACTGTTATGAATGGCGTAGTGAAGTGCTTATTTATATCTCTTTATGATTGCAATGTGTTTTGTATCACAATTTATCTATGTGCTACTCTAGTGATGTGTTATTAAAGTAGTTTTATTCCTCCTGCACGGTGTAATGGTGACGGTGTGTGCATCCGTGTTAGTACTTGGCGTATGCTATGATCATGATCTCTTGTAGATTGTGAAGTTAACTATTGCTATGATAGTATTGATGTGATCTATTCCTCCTACGTGGCGTGAAGGTGACGAGTGTGCATGCTATGTTAGTACTTGGTTTAGTCGTGTTGATCTTTCTTGCACTCTAAGGTTATTTAAATATGAACATTGAATTGTGGAGCTTGTTAACTCCGGCATTGAGGGTTCGTGTAATCCTACGCAATGTGTTCATCATCCAACAAAAGAGTGTAGAGTATGCATTTATCTATTACGTTAAGTGATCAATGTTGAGAGTGTCCACTAGTTAAAGTGTAATCCCTAGGCCTTGTTCCTAAATATCGCTATCGCTGCTTGTTTACTTGTTTCTCTGCGTTACTACTGCTGCGTTACTACTGCTTGTTACTGTCCTGGGCAAAGCACTTTTCTGGTGCCGTTGCTACTACTTATTCATACCACCTGTATTTCACTATCTCTTCGCCGAACTAGTGCACCTATTAGGTGTGTTGGGGACACAAGAGACTTCTTGCTTTGTGGTTGCAGGGTTGCATGAGAGGGATATCTTTGACCTCTTCCTCCCTGAGATCGATAAACCTTGGGTGATCCACTTAAGGGAAACTTGCTGCTGTTCTACAAACCTCTGCTCTTGGAGGCCCAACACTGTCTACAAGAATAGAAGCTCCGGTAGACATCAATGATCCGATTATGCGGTGAAAACCCTAAATCGTCGTAGATCGCTTTAGCTTTATCTTGATCAAGCAGGACCACCATATATTCGTACACCTCGTACGAATCATGGGTGGATCGGCTCTTTGAGCCGATTCACAGGATAACCTGAGAGCCGATCGAGGCTCGTATTTAATGTTTACGTGTATGCCATACTGGAAACTAAGCGAGGCATCATCCAACACCTTCCTGACCAGGTATAGGTCAGGTGGCACGCCCTTGCGACAGCATCGGACGTGTGACCAGAAGGCTTTGCGGGCCGTCGCTCTGAGGGACCAGGGCCAGCCGCAGCCCTGAGTTGTTCCCGGCTCTACGGTGTTGCCCGTCGCTGCCCGCCGGTGGGTTTCTGACCGCAACAGGCCTACATAAAAAGATAAAAACATGTCAAAGGAAAAAAAAAGCTAACTTAGATGACCGAAAATTGTCTTTTTGGCAGAGTCCATAGACAATGTCATTTCTTTACGAAACTTAGTCTGTGGAGATAGAATATCAAGATGTACACCCAGGATTTTTTTCAGAATTTTCAAAAAATTTGAAATATATTTTTTAGACAACGGGTGCATCTACACTTATGAGCTATAGAAGATTTCCCGAGACATAGGGAGTACACTAGGAAGTGGGGGCGCGGCGGCACGCCGCGCCCGTGATGTTAATCTGTTGGGTTGATGTGTTCATGCTTAACTGTGTTAGGAATGTGCCTCAAAGCTGTGGTAGAATAGAATATATTTTCTCATTTTACCTTGTTGTGGATCCAAAAGTAGATGTCCGTTTTAACAAACAAAGCATCACAGGAGGATGGAGACATGACTGAGATAATTGTACATAGTAGCATATTAGATATTTTGTACTACAGCACGTTCAAAGTAGCTGCTAGCAAGAACCATAAGTAGGTCTGCTATATTATACATAGCTGAATACGTACGTGCTGGGTAGAACGGTAAGTAACTTTTGACTTAGCTGCTTCATTCCTTTTGTGTGGCACCCCGGGATCAGGGTTAGACAAATACCAGATCTTCGTCTGACATAAGCCTAACCTCGAGCTCGGAAGACTACAGTGAGAGAATCGGTAACACAACAGTGACTCTACGACTCAAAAGAATATATTACAACTCTTAACAGAGTAAGATCCAAATTATTACACGCAGAGGTCACTGACCCAACATTCAACAAGCAACGGTAACAAGATAGCAAAGGGCTTAAGAAGCCATAACATAAAGCGACGTCCCAGCCCATAAGTCGCAGGCTGCTGCCTGGGAACTCCAAACTAACCATCGATGTTAACGTAGAAACCACCTTCGGCTGTAGCGACTTCATCTGAAACAAAAGCATGCAAAGCTGAGTACAGGGACTCAGCAAGACTTAGTACAACCTTTTAGCAAAGCGGGTATGCGGGCTTTCTGGTAGATCTTCTTTTGCGTAAAGCCAATTTTCCTTTGTAAGATGAGAGAGAAGAGAAGTTCGACTACTCAGAACCTTTGAAAGGGGATAAGAGAGCGACATCTTCATCTCTATTGATCATCATGTTGTATCCACCAATCTTCATCATCTCGAACCACTATCCTCGGACTACCCCCTCAACACCCGAAGAAGGTGTCCGTAAACACACATTGTTTGCCAAGTTTTACGATTAGGTTCAAGTTGTCTATGATCACAGAATCCATTCCCAAGTCGTCCGTAACCGTGGACACGGCTTTTCGAAAAGATTTAACCACTGCAGGGGTGCACAACTTTACCCACACGCGCCAACCGACTCTTAGTGCCAACGTATAAGCTCTCTTCCTTGGAAAGCCGGCGAGAGGGTGGTTGACCACGACCTTTACCTTGCTTGTCGCCGAGACCATGAGTCACGCGCTAAGGATTATTCCGCCGTAACGGGTCAAGTCCCGAAGTCGGTCCTTAACGATGTGAGCCGAGGTGGGTTTCCCCAGAGGCCGCAACCCCCAGCCACCACGACCACGCTTACCTGCTCGTTATGTACCTTTAACCCCCAAGCAAAATGCAATGCATATGACCGAGGTAACGCGCAAACTATGTGACTCATGGAATCTACTAGGCAAGTTAGTGAGTCGAGAGGGTACCATAATAGGGCCTCGTGTGGTTATACGCTCGATCTTGGTTCAAGAGGCGAGAACTCGGTTCCTAGGGTCGGCAGAAACGAAACAACCCACCACATCCCAATGTGGCCTCTCGTCTGAGCCTTTAATCATGTTTATCATCATCTCTATACTTACCACGTCAACCTGTCATGCTAGATTCATTTCATTGTAAGGCTCCAGTCCGAAGACCGGAGTAGTAGCGTAACAAACTAAGCATGGCTAAGCATAAGAGATAAAGGCTCTCGCGCTGCTCACATGCCAAACCTAGTTATGCTAGGAGCAGTGGATCCGGGTATCGAGGCTACAAAGGTCGGACATGCAACAGATAGGGTAACTCTATCTACCGATAAAAGACAGTTGAATCGTATGCGATATGTAGGAACCACAGATAAAAGCATTTCGAAATCACAGATGAACCAGGTTAGGGCTTGCCTTGTCCCTCAGCGGATGAGTACTGTTCTTCGGTGGCGTTGACGTCGGGCTCCGGCTCAGATCCTATCGCGAAGAACCAAATACCGGAAAGGGAAATAAACAATCACCTCATGGCATAATGCAATGCGCATCCAATATGAATGATATGTCGTATTAAAGGAATTAAGTAAACCCTAGGTGCATCGTCAGATTAAAGGGGTTCAGACATCGGACATCGCCATATGAGAGGGTTCGGTTAGGGTTTCACTATATTTGCAAGTTTAAATGTTGAAATGATGTATGAAATGCTCATAAACATGTAGGATTTCAAATTCTGAACAATTTGATATATTACACATCATTTTCCGAATTTAAAAAATAAACAGAAAATAAATAAAAGGGTCGGCTGACGTCATCATGACATCAGCAGGACGTCAGCCATGGCCTGGCCGGCCAGGTCGGGCACGGGGACGGCGCTGCAGGGCGCCAGGGGCCACGCGGTGGGGCGCGTTCGACGCGCGGCGTCCCCGCGAACCAGTAGAGGGCGGCGCCGCCCTCCAATGGTCGCCGGAGGGGCAGCTCCGACGAGCTCGCGCGGAGGCCGGGGCAGGCGCACGTCGCCGGCGCGCTACGCAGCGAGATAGGGCGAGCGGCGGGTACCAGGAGGACCGCAAGCTCACCGTGAGCACGTGGAGCTTGACGGCGTCGCCGGAGATGGCCGGAATCGCCGGCGAACGGCGGAGGTCTGCGGCACGGGCGGGGCCCGATTCGCGCGGTAGAGGGCTCCCCGGCGTGCGCTGGCTAGCGGAGGAGGAAGAGGGCGTCGAGGCGGAGCTTCTGGCGGTGGTGGCCGAGCGTGGGGAGGTCGGCAACGGCGGCGACGGCGAGCTCTGGCCGGAGCTAGGGTTTGGCCGGCGCGCAGAGAGAAGGGGAAAAAGGGAGGGGAAGCAAAATGGGGCTTCTCCCCTGGTCGGCGGCGACCTTTATAGGCGTCCAGGGGGCGGCGAGGCCATCCTGGCCGCCGGCGCCATCGACGGCCGCGGCCGCGCCAGGCAGCTGCCTGCTCGCGTGGAAGAAGAAAGGGGTTTTACGAAAACCCCCCGGTTTTCGGGAAATCCCCTGGAGATTTTAAATAAGAGAGAATTTGGGATTTTTGGGGTATTTTGACCCAGATTTGGAGGGGATTTTTGCACAAAATTTTGTTAGAGCAAAATATATCGTTTGGAACAATGTTTCAAAGCATTTTAGTGCAAAGTTTCTCAAATTTTAAATGCAAATGCATGCATGCAGATGACAACTTAGCAACATTATTTGATTAGCAAAGTTGGTCTATTACAACTCTACCCCCCTTACAAGAATCTCGTCCCCGAGATTCCTAAGTTTTAGAAAAGAAGGCAGGGTACTCAGATCGGAGACGATCTTCTCGTTCCCAGGTTGCTTCTGACTCAGAGTGATGAGACCATTGAACTTTCAGGAATTTGATGGTTTGACGTCGAGTTTTACGCTCAGCTTCATCAAGGATACGAACAGGATACTCTCGATAGGTCAGATCCTCTTGGAGATCAAGTGTTTCGTGATCAACACCACGGATGGGATCTTTGAAGCAACGTTTGAGTTGGGAGACATGGAAGACGTCATGAACTTTAGGAAAAGTTGGAGGGAGTTCCAACTTGTAAGCAAGTGTACCTCGTTTTGCAAGGATGCGGAAAGGACCAACATAGCGAGGAGCTAATTTGCCTTTTATACCGAAACGATGGACACCTCTTAAAGGAGTGACTCGAAGATAAGCTTGCTCGCCAACTTCATAGCGAACTTCTTGATGATGACGATCATAATTGCTCTTTTGACGAGACTGAGCAGCTTTCAAACGTTCTCGGATAATGCCAACTTGATCTTCTGCTTCCTTGATCATGTCCGGTCCAAAGAACTGTCTTTCACCGGTTTCTGACCAATTCAGAGGGGTTCGACATTTCCGTCCATAAAGAGCTTCAAAAGGTGCCATGCCCGTGCTAGATTGGAAACTGTTGTTATAGGAGAATTCAGCAAATGGAAGGCACTTTTCCCAATTCTTGCCGAAGGATATAACACGAGCTCCGAGCATGTCCTCAAGGATTTGATTCACTCTTTCGGTTTGACCACTCGGTTTGAGGATGATAGGCCGTGTCTGAAGGAAAGACGAGTTCCCATAGCTTGTTGGAAACTGGCCCAGAACTTGGAAGTAAACAAGCTTCCTCGGTCAGAGATAATCCTCTTCGGAACACCATGGAGAGAGACTATCCGGGAAACATACAGATCTGCCAACTTGCTAGCAGTAATGTCTTCTCGGATAGGAAGGAAGTGAGCAACCTTGGATAGGCGATCAACAATTACCCATATAGCATTGCTTCCTTTCTGAGTTTTGGGAAGTCCGGTAATGAAATCCATACCAATTTCATCCCATTTCCATTCAGGAGTAGATAGAGGTTGAAGAGTACCAGCTGGTCTTTGATGTTCAGCTTTTACACGACGGCAAACGTCGCATTCAGCTACAAAGCGAGCAATTTCTCTTTTCATCCGGGTCCACCGTAACCTTTGGCGAAGATCTCGATACATCTTTGTACTTCCAGGATGAATAGATAGAGGAGACTCATGAGCTTCTCGAAGGATAAGCTCTCTCGAGTTCTTTTTCTTTGGCACCACCAAGCGGTTACCAAAGTAGACAACACCTTGATTGTTGACGGAGAAACATTTAGCATCTCCGCTAGCAATGTTCTCTTTGATCTTAGTGATACCCAAATCACGCTTCTGAGCGGCTTTGATCTGGTCTTCAAGAGAGGGTTTCACCTCTAAGTTAGCAAGGTATCCCTGAGGAACAACTTCAAGATTGAGTCGTGCAAATTCCTCATAGAGGGCAGGTTGATATTGCTTGATCATCAGATTGTTGCAGTATGACTTCCGACTTAGCGCGTCAGCAACGACGTTGGCCTTGTCGGGCTGATAGTTAAGACCCAAATCATAGTCCTTGATGAGTTCCAACCATCTTGTCTGCTTGAGATTCAGATCCGGTTGGGTAAAGAGATACTTCAGGCTTTGATGATCCGAGTATAACTCGCAACGATTACCGTAAAGGTAAGGTCGCCATTGCTTAAGAGCATGGACCACAGGCTGCAAGCTCTAGATCATGAGTTGGATAATTGAGCTCATGTGGCTTCAACTGTCGAGAGGCATAAGCCACTACATGGCCATCTTGCATCAACACACATCCAAGCCCTTGAAGAGAGGCATCACAGAAGATGACAAAATCTTTGCTTGTGTCTGGAAGGACAAGTACCGGAGCGGTAGTTAGCTTTATTTTTAGTGTCTGAAAACTTTCTTCAGCCTTTTCTGACCACTCAAACTTATTATCTTTCTTCAGAAGATCAGTCATTGGTTTGGCGATCTTGGAGAAATTCTCGATGTATCGACGGTAATAACCCGCCAATCCAAGAAAACTCCGAATTTCTTTGGCTGACTTAGGAGTCTTCCGATCAAGAACGGATTGAACTTTATCCGGAATGACCGCAACACCTTTTGCAGAGACCACATGGCCAAGAAAGATGAGCTCTTGTAGCCGAACTCACATTTAGAAAACTTGGCATAGAGACGATGTTCACGAAGCTTGGTCGGCACCAAACGCAAGTGTTCGAGTGTGTTCTTCTTCGGTTTTGGAGTAGACCGAATATCATCAATGTAGATAATGACGAATTTGTCAAGATACTCCATAAACACCGAGTTCATGAGCCGCATAAAAGTGGTCTGGAGCATTTGTGAGGCCAAAGGACATGACGGTGTACTCGTAAAGACCATAACGAGTCATGAACGCCGTTTTTGGAATGTCCTCCGTTCGGATTTTGATTTGATGGTAGCCTGATCTCAAATCCATCTTAGAAAAGACTGTGGCACCACTCAATTGATCAAAAAGATCATTGATTCGAGGTAGAGGATACTTGTTCTTGATGGTTACTGCGTTGAGCGGCCGGTAATCAACAACCAGACGCGGAACATTGGTATCCCTCTTCTTGACAAAGAGTGCGGGACATCCCCAAGATGAAGTACTGGGTTGGATGTATCTTTTCCCTTCTAACTCTTCCAACTGCTTCTTCAGTTCAACCAACTCTTCTCGAGGCATACGATAAGGACGTCGAGATACAGGAGCAGTTCCAGGAACCAGCTCGATGACAAACTCCACGCTTCGATCAGGTGGCATGCCGGTAATTCTTCCGAAAGACATCGGGAAGTCACAAACCACCGAACATCGAAATTTCAAGCGGAGGTAAGACATCAAGGGCATACAACTCAGCATCATGAATATGTACTCGCTGATGGAGATGTTGCTGCCGAAGACCAATACAGAATGGAGTTTCCGGAAAGATCGGTCAGAGTAAGAGACCTGGCTCCACAATCAATGACAGCCTGATATTTAGCTAGCCAATCCATGCCCAAAATGATATCAATGTCGGTTGACTTGAGGGCAATGAGGGGAATTGGAAAAATAAGATATCCAATCTCGAGTTTATTCCCATGACTAACCATAGCGGTATACCAACTAGAACCAGGGGAATGAACCATAAGAGGGGTAGGCATATCTTTAAAAGGGATCCCATGCAACTGAGCAAACTCTTGAGATAGGAATGAATGCGATGCTCCGTAATCAAACAGAATCGTAGCTATAACGGAGTTGATTCGAAGCGTACCCATTATGACGCTTGGATCCGCTTCGCCTTCTTCAGCAGTAACATGGGTCGAACGACCATGACCAACGAATCGGAGGCTTAGTAAACTTCTTTGGTGGTGGAGCACCACGAACGTAAGTATTGTGGGGGCACTCTTTCATGTAGTGACCAGGTTGACCACAAGTGAAGCACGCACCACCGCTCGGAGTACCCGTAGCGGAACGATAGTTTGTTCCGCCGGCATTGTTTGGAGCTTGTGGGCGAGGAGCATAACCAGAAGACTTTGGTGCATTAGGAGCACGAGGCACAGCACTGTATGGAATGAAAACACGACGGCGCTGATTGCCTGATCCAGAAGACTGAGAAGTATCTCGAGGACGCTTGCGACTTTCCTCATAGTCCACCTTTCCTCTTTCTGCCTTCATAGCTTTGTTCACAAGATCTTGGCAGGTTGGGAAGTCCAGGAGATGAAGATCTCGACGAAGTTCAGGATCAAGTCCCTTGCGGAACAAGGCTTGCTTCTTGGCATCAGTGGAAGTCTCTTCAGGAGCATAGCACGCAAGGCGATAGAAATTACCTTGGTAGTCACAGATAGAACCACTGCCTCGCGTCGCCTTCGTAAACTCTTCTCTTTTCTCATCCATCGGACCCTCCGGGATATGATATGCACGGAAAGCAGCTTTGAACTCCGGCCAAGTTATGACATGACCGGCAGGCTGCATCAACAGGAAGTTTTCCCACCATGAACCAGCAGCTCCTTCAAGATGGTAGGTGGCAAAGTTCACCCAATCTGCTTGAGCAGCGTGGGCAACCTCAAGCTTACGCTCAATGGTACGGAGCCAGTAGTCAGCATCAAGTGGCTCGGTTGAATAACTGAACACTGGTGGGGTGAGGCGGATGAAGCTTCGGATCCCCACTTGTTCCTCATGACGCTGAGCTGTGTTACGCTCAATCCTTTCAAGGAGCCTTATGTTGTCAGCACGATTGGCTTCGTACATGGCCATAAGTTGGACCATAGAAGGAGGAGGAGGAAGTTCAACATTCTCCTCATGACCATCTCCACGGCCATTGCCACGGCCATGAACACGGCCACGACCACGGCCAGCACCACTTCTAGTACCGCCTGACATCCTGAGGAGAAAACAAAAACCATGAGACACAGATTCACCGGAAGTATTCAACAGAAGGATAGCATGTACTGAATACAATGAACATGCTAGAGAACAAGACATGTGATATGAAGATATATCATCGTATCGATCATCGTAGTTAAGCAAGCATACAAAATGTACACACTACTAACCGACTCACAAACCATGAAGATGGAATGCAAAGATGACATACCATCACCATGTCGCATAAAGGCAAACAATTGGATGCTAAGCACCCGAAGCAAGAATAAATGGACAATGCTTCAGATTAACTGAGGCATTCTGGAAACTCTGAGACAAGCAACCAGATACGGAGTACTGGAGAAAATAACCCAAACCCGCGTATCCTAGAGATTTGAATTGATAGGAAAGAAGTGAAATCTTTTTCAAATCAAGACCAGGTAAGATGACTCAGCATTAGAGTGACACCAGGTAAGGAGTAAAAAGAATCCTATTCAGAGTTTTGCAAGTAAACTTTAGCTTTCAAATAGTTTTCGCAACAACTAGACTCAACATCGACCAGTGAACAAGGGTTTCCTACAGGCAGTCCTGCTCTGATACCAAAACCTGTGGCACCCCCGGGATCAGGGTTAGACAAATACCAGATCTTCGTCTGACATAAGCCTAACCTCGAGCTCGGAAGACTACAGTGAGAGAATCGGTAACACAACAGTGACTCTACGACTCAAAAGAATATATTACAACTCTTAACAAAGTAAGATCCAAATTATTACACGCAGAGGTCACTGACCCAACATTCAACAAGCAACGGAAGAAAATTATGTTATTCTAAATAACAAGATAGCAAAGGGCTTAAGAAGCCATAACATAAAGCGACGTCCCAGCCCATAAGTCGCAGTGCTGCTGCTCGGGAACTCCAAACTAACCATCGATGTTAACGTAGAAACCACCTTCGTACTGTAGCGACTTCATCTGAAACAAAAGCATGCAAAGCTGAGTACAGGGACTCAGCAAGACTTAGTACAACCTTTTAGCAAAGCGGGTATGCGGGCTTTCGGTAGATCTTCTTTTGCGTAAAGCCAATTTTCCTTTGTAAGATGAGAGAGAAGAGAAGTTCGACTACTCAGAACCTTTGAAAGGGGATAAGAGAGCGACATCTTCATCTCTATTGATCATCATGTTGTATCCACCAATCTTCATCATCTCGAACCACTATCCTCGGACTACCCCCTCAACACCCGAAGAAGGTGTCCGTAAACACACATTGTTTGCCAAGTTTTACGATTAGGTTCAAGTTGTCTATGATCACAGAATCCATTCCCAAGTCGTCCGTAACCATGGACACGGCTTTTCGAAAAGATTTAACCCTGCAGGGGTGCACAACTTTACCCACACGCGCCAACCGACTCTTAGTGCCAACGTATAAGCTCTCTTCCTTGGAAAGCCGTCAGAGGGTGGTTGACCACGACCTTTACCTTGCTGTCGCCGAGACCATGAGTCACGCGCTAAGGATTATTCCGCCATAACGGGTCAAGTCCCGAAGTCGGTCCTTAACGATGTGAGCCGAGGTGGGTTTCCCGCAGGCCGCAACAACCCCCAGCCACCACGACCACGCTTACTCGCCTGTTATGTACCTTTAACCCCCAAGCAAAATGCAATGCATATGACCAGGTAACGCGCAAACTATGTGACTCATGGAATCTACTAGGCAAGTTAGTGAGTCGAGAGGGTACCATAATAGGGCCTCGTGTGGTTGTACGCTCGATCTTGGTTCAAGAGGCGAGAACTCGGTTCCTAGGGTCGGCAGAAACGAAACAACCCACCACATCCCAATGTGGCCTCTCGTCTGAGCCTTTAATCATGTTTATCATCATCTCTATACTTACCACGTCAACCTGTCATGCTAGATTCATTTCATTGTAAGGCTCCAGTCCGAAGACTGGAGTAGTAGCGTAACAAACTAAGCATGGCTAAGCATAAGAGATAAAGGCTCTCGCGACGCTCACATGCCAAACCTTGTTATGCTAGGAGCAGTGGATCCGGGTATCGAGGCTACAAAGGTCGGACATGCAACAGATAGGGTAACTCTATCTACCGATAAAAGACAGCTTGAATCGTATGCGATATGTAGGAACCACGTGATAAAAGCATTTCGAAATCACGGATGAACCAGGTTAGGGCTTGCCTTGTCCCTCGACGGATGAGTACCGTTCTTCGGTGGCGTTGACGTCGGGCTCGGCTCGGATCCTATCGCGAAGAACCAAATACCGGAAAGGGAAATAAACAATCACCTCATGGCATAATGCAATGCGCATCCAATATGAATGATATGTCGTATTAAAGGAATTAAGTAAACCCTAGGTGCATCGTCAGATTAAAGGGGTTCCGACATCGGACACCGCCATATGAGAGGGTTCGGTTAGGGTTTCACTATATTTGCAAGTTTAAATGTTGAAATGATGTATGAAATGCTCATAAACATGTAGGATTTCAAATTCTGAACAATTTGATATATTACACATCATTTTCCGAATTTAAAAAAATAAACAGAAAATAAATAAAAGGGTCGGCTGACGTCATCATGACGTCAGCACGACGTCAGCCATGGCCTGGCCGGCCAGGTCGGGCACGGGGACGGCGCTGCAGGGTGCCAGGGGCCACGCGGTGGGGCGCGTTCCACGCGCGGCGTCCCCGCGAACCAGTAGAGGGCGGCGCCGCCCTCCAATGGTCGCCGGAGGGGCAGCTCCGACGAGCTCGCGCGGAGGCCGGGCGAGCGCACGTCGCCGGCGCGCTATGCAGCGAGATAGGGCGAGCGGCGGGTACCAGGAGGACCGCAAGCTCACCGTGAGCACGTGGAGCTTGACGGTGTCGCCGGAGATGGCCAGAATCGCCGGCGAACGGCGGAGGTCTGCGGCACGGGCGGGGCCCGATTCGCGCGGTAGAGGGCTCCCCGGCGTGCGCCGGCTGGCGGAGGAGGAAGAGGGCGTCGAGGCGGAGCTTCTGGCGGTGGTGGCCGGGCGTGGGGAGGTCGGCAACGGCGGCGACGGCGAGCTCTGGCCGGAGCTAGGGTTTGGCCGGCGCGCAGAGAGAAGGAAAAAGGGAGGGGAAGCAAAATGGGGCTTCTCCCCTGGTCGGCGGCGACCTTTATAGGCGTCCAGGGGGCGGCGAGGCCATCCTGGCCGCCGGCGCCATCGACAGCCGCGGCCGCGCCAGGCAGCTGCCTGCCTGCGTGGAAGAAGAAAGGGGGTTTTCTGAAAACCCCCTGGGTTTTCGGGAAATCCCCTGGAGATTTTAAATAAGAGAGAATTTGGGATTTTTGGGGTATTTTGACCCAGATTTGGAGGGGATTTTTGCACAAAATTTTGTTAGAGCAAAATATATCGTTTGGAACAATGTTTCAAAGCATTTTAGTGCAAAGTTTCTCAAATTTTAAATGCAAATGCATGCATGCAGATGACAACTTAGCAACATTATTTGATTAGCAAAGTTGGTCTGTTACATTTTGTGTCTTAGAACCTCCAGCTAAGCTGTCCCGTTTTGATCAAGTATATCTGATCGTCAGCAGTGCACTCTTTTGACTTAGCTGCTTCATTCCTTTTGTGTCTTGGAACCTCCATGTAAGCTAAGCCGTTTTTCCCGGACTTTTGCTGCCAAAAAAAGAGGTAAAATTAGCATCTTCTTCACACTGCGGCTGTCTGACTTATATTCAAATCTGGTGTTTACCTACCGCAAGAAGAGCTCTTTGTTGATCTGCTGCTT
Organism: Lolium rigidum; assembly: GCF_022539505.1. Taxonomy (NCBI): domain Eukaryota; kingdom Viridiplantae; phylum Streptophyta; class Magnoliopsida; order Poales; family Poaceae; genus Lolium; species Lolium rigidum. The sequence goes on from NC_061508.1 coordinate 138,740,612, forward strand.
GGCTGATGTAGTCGCTGATGTTTTGGCCTTCCTTTTTTTTTTTCAAAGGTGGAGCTGAAATTCTGAAGTGAACACATCTGGGAACGATGGAGCTACTAATAAATGGATAATGAGCCATACTCTGCATCTCTCATCAATATTTCTCCTTGGATCTTGGTTTGCCTAGGGAGGAATAAGCTCTTTTAGCCACATCACCAAACCGACGACATCTTCCTTTTGAAAAAAGGAATAAGGTAATATACACAGAAAAGCAACAGTAAAAGACAAAGAATGTCAACAGAATTCAGGGTCAATACCTGAAAGAAGGGTATTATCTCCTACTCGCGCCTCTAGAAATCTAAAGGGCTTTGCATGGTATGCAAACATAGTAATGTTTTCAGGCTCCAGGACAAACTTCATTCACCTTGTACACTGAGTAATTTTGATTCAGTATTGCTGATCTACTGTCCTGTATTTCTAGCATACATCTGCAACGATGAAGCTTTCTATGGTATAGACCGAACCTTCCTTTAGCTGCTGCTTAAATTGATCTATATACAGTTGGCTGGTATGAGTCCTTCCATGTTTCCCTATGATGAAAACATAATTGTAATATTAGGTGTGTGAAAAAGAAAAAAAGAAACAACAGGTCTTACAGAACATTCAGGCGCCTTATTTTATTCACTCTGATAAATACAAAACAATGTAAGACATGGGTCGGAAGGTTTACATGAACTGTAATAATGCAAAGGAATCATGTATATCTATGAGTTAGTATGTATGAGAAGTATTCCTAGGGGGGATTGACATGCAGAATGAAACATTCAGCCTTGGAAATATGAGCTTGAAGGTGCTGACATGATATTTTTTATATATAAGGAGAATCCCTGATATTGATCTTTACTCGCGAAGGAATACTTCAGGAAAAATTACATGGGAGGCAGCATATGTGATATGAGTAAGTAATATACACTGATGGATAGAACAAAGACAGCCAAGCATATGTGATATGAGTAAGTAATATACACTGATGGATAGAACAAAGACAGCCTACCCGGCATCACACGTACAAAGTGTATGCAGAGCATGGTTTTAAAAAGCTCAGCAGTATTTATAAATTAGCACGTATAAAATTATTTGTTCATGGGACCGTTCAAAGGGTTGGGCATATCCATGAATCAGTACGCATCAATACTCTTCCTTGGTGACATAATATGCAATAAAGTAATTCGTTGATTTGCTTATCCTTCTCACGTATTTATTCATGAGGAAATTATATAAGGCTACTTCAACATAGGCAACAGTGATATGTAACAGCATAAAGGGAACCAAATTATAAGCCTGGGTAATTATAGACAATTTTTTTCTGGAAATTGATGAAAATCAAAGTAGAACTTTTCCCACGATTCCATGCCTGCGCCCTGTATTCCAAGCAGTATAGTCATACAGGTGAGGTCAAAATATTACATTATTATGTCTTGAATCAGTGGGCAACCAAAAAATTATCTAAACATGGTAGGCTGTATGAATTCTGTAGCTGAAGCATCGCCATATAGCTAACTTATAAGCCCATCCATTTATATATCTGAACATGGAAAGGTGTATGAATTCTATAAAAGAAGCATCACCATGTAATCTAGTTAACTTATAGGCCATCTGTCTAACCTGGCAGAAAGAACGAATGAACCAGGAACACACGCCATGGCAGGGACAGGAAAAGCATCAAGTGCCCCAGAACGCATATCTGCAAAGCAGAGTAGCACCAACGGAACCGATCGTCCCACTTGAGCTTGCGCGCGAGGCTGCCTGAACACCCATTGAAGGGGCAGAAAGAACAGGCGGACACAGACACAACTGTGATTGTGTCCAACCGCTAGAGAGAATGCAAGCAAACCAGAACAAACATGCGGAGTAGTGTGCACGACGCCGAGATCCAAAGCAGCAGGTGAAGCTAAGACGCCGTCCGGGCAACCTACCACTGCGGTCACCCGGAGGAGCAGCGACACCATCCACATGCAGACCACAAGCAGAGGCCCCCGCGCGGCCACGAGAGGCACGACCCGATGCCTACCAGGCCGGCCTCGCTGAGAAACAGTGGCGCCGTCGACCTGCAGAACAGGGGCCGACGCCGCAGCACGGCCCCGACTGGGATGGCCCTGGGGCGTACCACGCAGGGTATACGAGGCACCGTCCACCCGCAGACCGGAAGGAAACGCTGATGCGGCAGCACGACCAGCAGGGTCGTCGTCCATCTGTGAGCAGCGGAGGCATGAAATCAACAATAGGGCGCGCGGAATCGAAATCAATGGAAAGCAATAGGAAAAAAAATTAAGATCTGAAAGAATAATAAGAAGAAAAGGCCCATAGAGATGCAGCCGAAGGAAGAGGAGCACCTGGAGCGGCAGTTTCCCAGATGTTCCGATGTCCTCCCGGTAGAGGCAAAGGGGCTCGGGGAGGCTGCGACCAAGAAAATCCCAAATCAATCAGAAAACGTAGGGATAATTTGGAAGAAATCGGGGGAGAAGAAGATGAATCGGTCATGGATACTCACCGATGCTGAGGGCCTCTCCTCGCCGGCGACGTGCGCAGTTATGGGAGCGCAGCGGACCAGAGAACAGCCGACCCAAGACGCCTTGACATCCATCTGCCCCTGGAATGCGCTGAGGAACTCCACCATGACCGGAGGCAGAGACCTCGAATCTATGGCTGGGGAAGGAAAGCTTCATCTTGACGGAATGGTGCATCTCCGTCGGTCTAGATTGCTCTACGGCCGGCCATCCAGATGATTCCTGAGAAATCAAACCGCCGATTGGAGTAAATGTGAAAAAAGAAAGACACGGAAGAAGGCACGTGGCATGGAAGTGGAAACAGAAACTCCCGTAATAATCCATGCACAGCCGGTGGAGGCCGATTAAACCGAAGATGGAAGGTAACCGACGCAACGTAAATAGGAAGTAACCGGCCCACATATGCAAAGTCTACCGGCTATCTCGGGTGAATCAGCAATTTTAGAAAGGGAAAAAAAGAGAAAGAAAGAAAGGAACTCCCGCACGTCTCCCTTATATCCAGATTGAACTGCGTATGAATAGTAAAAAATGTAACCGTGGCAAACTTTGATTGGATAAAACAGGACACCAACAGTACCTAAACTAATCTCATTGCGGCAAAACGGTTCAGCTTTGATATAGTTTATTTATAATATGTACTGACCGAGTTAGAACAAGAGTATGAATTAGTAAGTTGTAAACCTCAAATTGACGGCAAATGTCACTTGTTTTTCTTGCCAAGTCACGCACGCACATGTGAATCTTATAACCCTACTACATGCTGACATGCATGCATCTAAGGTTTTCTTCTATTTTTTTGTCAAAATTTACCAGTGCGTACTGAAATATAGAGAGTAATTAAAATACTCAAGCTATATATGTTTGCTCATCATTGACTCGGTTATGCTTCTCGCGAATGATCTGCACAAGACCACAAGTCATTAGTGGTGCACTGGTGCTGCACTTTTTATTTCCTGACTGCCATTAGTAATGCGCCCTGGCCCTGTTAACCCAGGGTGCGTGCACCGCACGCACGCAGACCTTCCCTTGCCTTCCGGTGTTGGGCCGGCCCAGCCATCTAGTGAATGGGTAAAACGGTAGTTTTTTCCTGTTTCTATTAATTGTAATTTGAAAAATGTTCAAGTTTGAAAATTGTTCAAGTTCAAAAAAAATGTTCAAAAATTAAATTCTTTCAAATTTGAAAAAAAATCAAATTTGGAAATTATTCACATCCTAAAAAGTTTAAAATATTCAAATTAAAAAATAGTTGGCAATAAAAACTATTCAAATGTGAAAATTGTTCATATTAAAAATTGTAAATTTTAATTCATCAATAAAAAATTCCATTCTCTTAAAATGTTTAGATTTTTCAATAAAAAAGAAACAGAAGAGAAATACAAAAGAAAATGACAAAAATAAGAAAATGGAATAAAACCAAAAGGGAAAACCGACAAAAGAAACCAAAAGGCAGAAAACCAAAGATTACACAAGAAACTACAAAGAAAAACAGTGAAAACCGATAAAATTGGACCAAAAACAAAAAAAAACGCAGCAGAAAAAAAGACAAATACCATTGGACGCTAGGTACTTGGGCCGGCCCATTTTAGTCAGTGCATGTGGGGCGGTGCTTAATACGCCGGGCGGGAAATAGGCCGTTCCTATCTGCGGGCGGTACACGCCGACCCAGTTCGGGTTTTGATCTTTTTTTTTAATCGTTTTGTCTATTTTGTTTTTTTCTTTTATGTTTATTTTTATTTTTTAGGATTATAAGAATGTTAAAATTTTAAAAGTGATAAAACTAAAAAGTTTCAAATTTTAAAAAATGTTTAAATTTGAAAATATGCATTTTTAAAATGTTCAAATCAAAAAAATTGAAAATTGTTCAATTCTGAAAAATGTTCGAGTTTGAAAATTGTTCAAATCTGAAATTGTAAAAAGTTGAAAATTGTTCAAATCTTCAAAATTGAAAATTGATCAAATCTGAAAAATGTTCAGATTTTTAAAAACGATTTCTTTTTTAAAAATGCTCAACTTTGAAAATTGTTTAAATCTGAAAAATGTTCAAAATTGATTTTTTTCAAATCATAAAAATGTTTTTCTTTAAGAAACGACAGAAAAAAGAAACAAAAAAGAAAAAATGTATTTCCTGATGTTGGGCCATGGCCCAGCTAGTAACCTGGGGCATGCCCGGGTGTGCAGCAACTCGCCTGGTGCCGACCTACTCGGTGTAAAGCACCCCCGGGAAATAGGGTTTACCCTCTTAACATCAGAACACTCCGGATTTGATATCTTTTCCGTTGCGCGCGTAATCCCAAAACGGGCCCATATTGAGAACTGAAAAGGTGTATTTGAAATCTAGGCCTTCTTGACCTATGGGCCAAGTTAACTCTGATTACACAAAAGAAGGAAATATTTTAAGATGCACTTTGCTTGCAAAATATTCCTGTACTTTGTGTCTTCCAAGCAGTGACATTTAAAAGTGGAATTTGTTCAAGTTTGTACCTTGACCTTGTCAAACCAGTTAAACAACGTAACACCCTCGCCAAAACTGCACCATATGTCTCATCTCCCGCTAGGTTGGACCAGATTTTGTGGAAACACAGTTAGGAAAGGACAAATTACATGAAAAACAAGTAAGGGGCATATGGGTTTGTCGATGGGTATTAAAATTAAGAAAAGGCTATAAAGGTACACCAAATATTGATAAAGACGGTATCTAATCCCAAGACCAGCTAATGTGTGCTCACTTGCTCAAATGAACTATACCAACACGTGATTATTTGAAAACTTGCATACCCTTGATTTGAATACCCATGTGTTAGCCTATCCAAAGAACTACTTCAAGGGTGCATGATCTGTAGTTGTGGCACCACCGAGGAAGCCTGAGGGATCTAGCTGAACCTCGCGGAAGGGGAGCTCTCGCGAAGTGGTTTTTTATAGTCAAATACTCTACAAAATTCCAGTGTGGTATGATACGTCCAAATTGCATCACTATTTTATATCATAATTTGCTGTTATTCATTGATATATTTCATATTGGAACACAATACTTATGTTATTTCATCTATTTTGCATGTTTCATGATTA